>NC_135051.1:3822500-3875643 GCF_051014685.1 Ptiloglossa arizonensis | reverse complement strand
TTTTTAATATTTATATTTATATTTATAATATACTGATTGTACTAATTTTTAACATAATTGATATATGTATTCAACAAATCACAAAAATATTGGGATATTATATTTCATATCAGCTATATGATCTGGTATAATTGGTTCTTCTTTAAGGATACTAATTCGAATAGAATTAAATAGGCCAGGAACTTGAATTATTAACGACCAAATTTATAACTCAATTGTAACATCACATGCTTTTGTAATAATTTTTTTTATAGTTTTACCATTTATAATCGGAGGATTCGGAAACTGAATAATTCCCTTAATAATTGGATCCCCTGATACAGCATTTCCCCGAATAAATAATATAAGATTGTGACTAATCCCCCCTTCATTATTACTTTTAATTCTTACAACACTATTATTCCCAGGCTCGGGAACTGGATGAACAATCTACCCTCCTTTGTCATCAAATCTTTATCACCCATCTTCATCTATAGACTTAACAATTTTTTCTTTGCATATTGCAGGTATCTCTTCAATTATAGGATCTATTAATTTTATTGTTACAATTCTTAAAATAAAAAATAATGCTTTAAAATTCGATCAAATATCCTTATTTGCTTGGCCAGTATTAATTACTACAATTTTGCTTCTTCTCTCACTACCTGTATTAGCCGGAGCTGTTACTATGTTATTAACAGACCGAAATTTAAATACTTCCTTCTTTGATCCTACTGGGGGAGGGGACCCAATTTTATTTCAACATTTATTTTGATTTTTTGAGCATCCTGAAGTCTATATTTTAATTTTACCCGGGTTTGGATTAATCTCCCATATCATTTTCAATGAAAGAGGGAAAAAGGAAACTTTTGGGAACCTAGGGATAGTTTATGCAATACTCGGAATTGGATTTCTAGGATTTATTGTGTGAGCAGATCACATATTCACAGTAGGCTCAGATGTAGACACACGAGCTTATTTCACTTCGGCAACTACAATCATTGCAATTCCCACAGGAATCAAAGTATTTAGATGACTAGCTACGTACTACGGGTTAAAACTTATTATTAATCCTTCTATTATTTGATAATTTGGCATTATTTTTTTATTTACAATAGGAGGATTAAGAGGAATTATATTATCAAACTCATCTATTGATATTATACTACATGATACATACTATGTTGTCTCTCATTTCCACTATGTACTGTCAATAGGAGCAGTATTTTCTATTTTTGCTTCATTAATTCATTGATTCCCTTTATTCACAGGATTTACCCTAAATCAATTTTATCTTAAAACTCAATTTTATATAATATTTATTGGGGTAAATATAACTTTTTTCCTTCAGCATTTTTTAGGAATGATAGGAATACTTCGACGTTATTCAGATTACCCGGATTCCTACTACTGTGAAAATTTATTATCATCTATTGGCTCAATAATTTCATTCAAAAGAATAATTTTACTCTTGTTTATTATATTGGAGAGATTTATGACTATATTTAAATTTAATCAATCATCACTAGAATGACCCCAAAACTTTTCCCCAAAAGACCACTCATTCCTCTCTATTCCTCTAATTATTAAAAACAAATCTTAATATGGCAGATTAGTGCATGAATTTAAGATTCATTTATAAAATTTAATATTTTTTTTAAAAATGTCCCATTGAAAAATAATTAATTTCCAAGACCCCAATTCGCCATATGCCGATAATTTAAATCTTTTTCACAACTTCACAATAATTATTATAATTATAATCTCTTCATTAACTCTAATAATTATATTAGATATTTTTACTAATAAATTTATCAATCGATTTTTACTTAAAAATCATCATATTGAAATTGTATGAACTTTACTCCCAATAATAATTTTAGGAGTAATTGCACTTCCTTCTTTAAAAACCCTATATTTTATTGATGAACTATGAATACCCGTATACTTAACAATCAAATCAATTGGGCACCAATGATATTGATCCTATGAATACCCAGAATTTAATAATTTAAATTTTGACTCCTATATAGATAAAGATTTAAATAATATTTACATTTTTCGTCTCCTAGACGTAGACAATCGAATAATTATTCCATCTAATACACTAATTCGAATATTAACAACATCAAACGACGTAATTCACTCTTGAACTGTTCCGTCTTTAGGCTTAAAAATGGACTCCGTACCAGGGCGAATTAACCAAATAAATTTAATTACTAATTGACCTGGAGTATTTTTCGGACAATGTTCTGAAATCTGCGGAGCTAATCACAGATTTATGCCAATTGTTGTGGAAAGAACTAATTATTCAAACTTTATTAATTGAATTAACAACCAAAATTAAATTTTAACCTACTCATATAATATTTAATTAAATCAAATCATTAGATGTCTGACAAAAGAATTGATTTTTTAAATCAAATTATAGTAATAAATTACTTCACTTTTTATTTTAAAACTTTAAGAATCATCTCTTTACTTCGAAGCTCGATCAAAATTAATTTCTGTAAGTTCTTAATCATTTGTAATGCATCAATAAGATGAACATTGTTCGATTAATATTGGGAACATGCATGAATGTTAGTAAAACTCGCGGAAATGAATAAACATTCACCGAAACTATTCGCCTTCGCAGATTTTGCAATATCTTGACGTTTATTTATCATAATTATTAACAATTGTCGTAGTACCATAGTTTAAATAATTATTAACAATGCCCTAGTATAAATAAAGGCTTAAAATATCATTTCATCGAAATATTCATTGCTCGCGATGGAATTTTTCGTTGAGATCAAACTGACATTCTCAAGGCTACACGTATCGATGATCGATTCACAAGCGTTCATCGCTATGATTGTTGTATCTAGAAAAGCGATTAATTGAATTTCAGCGCTTTTAAATAAAAAATGCAACTACTACGCGTATTGTGTAAATTATAAGAATTAAGCAAATGTTAAATTAATGTATTTAATAAACAATTGTTACTTTCCCTGCTATAAAACTTTACGAAACACGTTTTACTTTGAATCTCGATCCAAATTAATTTCTATGAGGTACTTAATCATTTTCAATGCATAAATAGGATGCACATTGTTCGATTAATATTGGGAACATACATAAATGTTAGTAACAATGGCGGAAATGAACAAACATTCACCGAAACCGTTCGCCTTCGCAGATTTCGCAATATCTTGACGTTTATTTAACATAATTATTAACAACCGTCGTTGGACCGTAGATTAAACAATTTTTCACAATGTTCCGGTATAAATAATGGCTATAAAGCCATCAATTTCTTGAAGTATTTGGTTAGATCGAACAAATACAATCGAAGAAACCGTGCGATAAAATAAATGAATATTTCTCTACATATCGGAATTATAGTTTGTATGTATGCAAATATATTCTGACCCCGCAATTACAAATCCCTGTAACTACACTTTAGGGGTGAAAACACTTGGCGGAGAAACGCTCAAGTTTGTCGAGGAATTGTTCTAATTTCCACGAATAGATGGCGCGACAAGTACAATTTACCGACATTAGAGATAAGTATTTCCATTTGTATGATATTCCCTACCGTGCGATAAAATAAATAAATACTTTTGTACAAACTTTTGTATGTTTCATCTTTCGAATAAATGTAAAATTAAACCTTCCACGGTATATTCCAGCCTTCCTTTATACATTTAAAAATCTTGAATACCTCGAAATCAAGGCTTCACGTATCGATTATCAACTCACAAGTGTTTATAACGACGATTTTTCTATATAGAAAAGCGATTAATCGAATTTCAGCACTTTTGAGAATAAAATATAACTTCTACGCGTACTGTGTAAAGTATGAAAATTAAATAAATGTTAAATTATTGGACTAATGCACAATTATTACTTTTCATGCTTTTAAACTTTACTAAACAAGTTTTTACATTGAATCTCGATCAAAATCAATTTCTATAAGTATAATTATTTATAATGCATAAATAAGATACACATTGTTCGATTAATATTGAGAACATGCATAAATGTTAACAGAAATCGCGAAAATTAACAAACCTGTTCTCCAACAGAGAACAACCCATATAATTACCACGCTACAAATGTTTGGAATTGCGCGTTCAGAATATATTTGCATCCATACAAACAATAATTTCGATATGTAGAGAAATATTCATTTACTTTATCGCACGGTAGGCAATGGCATTCGAAAGGGGATACTCATCTGTAATGTCGGTAGATAATGCTTGTGGAGCCATCTATTGATGAAAGTCAGAACAATTCCTGGACAAACTTGAGCGTTTCTCCGCCAGGTGTTTTCACCCCTTAAGTGTAGTTTAACCCTTTCTCCAATAGATGGCAACCCATGTAATTACCACGTTACAGGGATTTGTAATTGCGGGTTCAGAATATATTTGCATACATACAAACTATAATTCCGATATGTAGAGAAATATTCATTTATTTTATCCTACGGCTTCGTCGATCGTATTTGTTCGATCTAACCAAATATTTCAAGAAATTGATGGCTTTTTATACCGAAACGTTGTCAAAAATTGTTTAATCTACGGTCCAACGACGGTTGTTAATAATTATGATAAATAAACAACAAGATATTGCGAAATCTACGAAGGCGAACGGTTTCGGTGAATGTTTGTTCATTTCCACGATTGTTACTAACATTTATGCATGTTCCCAATATTGATCGAACAATGTGCATCTTATTTATGTATTGCAATTAATTAAGAAACTTATAGAAATTGATTTTGATCGAGGCTCGATGTTAAAACGTGTTTCTTAATGTTTCAAAGCATGGAAAGTGACAATTGTTTATTAGATACATTAATTTAACATTTGTTTTATTCTTATAATTTACACAATACGCGTAGAAGTGGTATTTTTTACATAAAAGTGCCAAAATTTATTTAATCGCTGTTCTGGATAGAAAAATCACCGTGATGAATACTTGTGAATCGATAATCGATACGTGTAACCTTGAGAATGTCAGTTGGATCTCAGCGAAAAATTCCTCCGCGAACACAGAATATTTCAACGAAATGATATTTTAAGGCATTATTTATACTAGGACATTGTTAATAATTGTCTAAAGTATGGTTCTACGACGCTTGTTAATAAATATGATAAATAAACATCGAGATTTTGCAAAATCTGCGAAGACGAACGGTTTCGGAGAATGTTTGTTCATTTCTGCGATTGTTACTAACATTTATACATGTTCCGAACATTTATCTTACAATATGCATCTTATTTATGCATTAAATATGATTGGTTCGCCTACAGCAATTAATTTTGACCGAGATTCGAGGTATAAACGTGTTTCTTAATGTTTCAAAGCATGGGAAGTGGCAATTGTTTATTAGATACATTAATTTATCATTTGTTTCGTTCTTATAATTTTCGGAATACGCGTGGAAGCTGTATTCTTTAAGTAAAAGCGTCGAAATTCAATTAATCGCTTTTCTAGATAGATAAATCATCGTGATGGTCGTTTGTGAATCGATAAACATTTCCAGCCTTGACAATGTCGGTTCGATCTCAATAACAACTATTCCATCGCGAAAAAAGAATATTTCAACGAAATGATATTTTAAGCCATGATTTATACTAGGACATTGTTAATAATTGTCTAAAGTATGGTCCTACGACGGTTGTTAATAATTATGACAAACAAACCCCGAGATATTGCGATATCTGGGAAGGCGAACGGTTTCGGTGAATATTTGTCCATTTCCGCGATTGTTACTAACATTTATGCATGTTCCCAATATTGATCGAATAATGTGCATCTTACTTAGGCATCATAAATCATTAGTTAGTTTTCAGAAATTAATTACGATCGGAAATGAAAGTAAAATATTTGTATTCATATATTTCTCGATTTGCAACCAATATTTATCTTCATAAGGAAATTATTGATTTACAATGCAAAAGAAAATGCATTTTGTAAAATTAATAATCCCAACTTTTACAGTGCAAACCATTAATTAGTTTAAAAATATTAATTTTCATAAAAAATCGAGAAATATATGTATACCAAACTATTAGTTAAATTTTCCGATAAAATTTAATTTTCATACTGTAATATAAAAGTTGGGAACTTGCAAAAATGTTTATAACAATCGCCTAGAGACATAAACATTCGCTATAGCAATACGCCTTCACAGATTTCGCAATATCTTGTTTGTTTACATTATTATTAACAACCGTCGTAGGATCATACATTAGACAATTTTTAACAATGTCCTAGTATAAATAATGCCTTAAAATATCATTTCATTGAAATATTCTGTGTTCGCGGAGGAATTTTTCGCTGAGATCCAACTGACATTCTCAAGGCTACACGTATCGATTATCGATTCACAAGTATTCATCGCGGTGATTTTTCTATCCAGAACAGCGATTAATTAAATTTTGGCACTTTTATGTAAAAAATACCACTTCTACGCGTATTGTGTAAATTATAAGAATGAAACAAATGTTAAATTAATGTATCTAATAAACAATTGTCACTTTCCATGCTTTGAAACATTAAGAAACACGTTTTAACATCGAGCCTCGATCAAAATCAATTTCTATAAGTTTCTTAATTAATTGCAATACATAAATAAGATGCACATTGTTCGATCAACATTGGGAACATGCATAAATGTTAGTAACAATCGTGGAAATGAACAAACATTCACCGAAACCGTTCGCCTTCGTAGATTTCGCAATATCTTGTTGTTTATTTATCATGTTTATTAACAACCGTCGTAGGACCGTAGATTAAACAATTATTAACAATATTCTAGTATAAATAATGGCTAAAAAGCCATCAATTTGTTGAAATATTCGATTAGATCGAACAAAGACAATGGAAGTAACGGTAAGTCACTGGTAAGTGACCTTGCGGTGGGTATATAAGGAGCCGCCGATTGATTAAAATTTCATTCTTCCTGGAGGCTCCGAGATGGACGGATCTCTTCGTTTTAGGTTTATGGAAGGGGACCCCCCACCTTGGTAACCGGTACTGGCCGCCGGTAGGCGGTGGTCAGTACTGGCGACCACTCTCTCAATCCTCTCTTTTTTTTTTTAATTGTTTCTTTGTCTAATTCATTTCATTTGTTCTCTGATTTTAATTTCTACTTGTTTTTACATGTTTATTCTTTTCCACTAACCAAATTCATTTCTATTTTCTATTATGTCTTGACTTTAGGTTTCTCTTAGGTTTCTCTAAGGTTTCTCTTAGATACATTCTCTTAGATGTATCGGAAAACGAAGAACGAAGAACGAAGAGGACTGATGTATTGCATCCTCCGCGGGACTGTTAATTCCAAGTATAGACTAAGTTAGTTTTAAGGTCACCATGTACGAATATCTGTCATCTGCCGAGCAATTATCCAATCTTTAGCTTCTTTTTGCTCGCTTGCTCGTATCTCAGTCCGGCCACCTCTGCTTGTTGCATAAGCAAGTGACCGGCCGTGGAGGTGGACCGAACGCTCGATCGCCGTCTCTTCTGGTGCGTCCGCTTTGAGAGAGAATATGCTGCGAACACAGGGGCAGGTGTTCGCACCGGTCCCTGCGGAAGGCCTTGTGCCACAAGACCCTCTCTTCGTCATCCTCCGTAAGTCAGGTCCACGCTTTGCGTGGTTCCTGACGCGGAGTTGGGAGAAACGGGGCACTCTATATGAGTGGACGGCGTCGTGCATTTCCTCTTCAATCGGGCCCCCTGAGGGGAAACGGGACCGACCTAGTAGGACCAACTGCACGGTTCGTGTCGCGTCTTTCCCAATTTTGCCTAATTTTTCCATAATGTAATTGCTCGGCAGAATTAAACGAGGAGATCGAAGGAACATTGATTCCTTCTATCTCTGCAGTTAGAATAAGTTAGTTTTAAGGCTGTGATCTGCCAAGCAATTATCCAATCTTTAGCTTAATTTTGCTCGCTTCCTCGTTCCTCGGTCCGGTCGCCACTGCTTCTTGTACAAGCAAGTGGCCGGCCGTGTAAGTAGTCCGAACGGTCTATCGCCGTCTCTTCCGGTGTGTCCGCTTCCAGAGGGGGCATGTTGCGAGCACAGGAGCAGGCATTTTTGCCGGTCCCTGCGAAAGCCTCCAAAATAAGACCGTCTCGTCGTAAGATGGAGAAACGGGGCACTCCTCTAGGGGAGTGGTAGGCGTCGTTCGTTTTCTCTGGAATCGGAACCACGGAGGGGAAACGGGATAGACCTAGTAGGACCAACAGCACGGTTCGTGTCGCGTCTTTCCCAATTTTGCCTAATTTTTCCATAATGTAATTGCTTGGCAGAACTAAACGAGGAGATCGAAGGAACATTGATTCCTTCCATCTCTTTGGTTTAGTATCTTCGTTTGTATCGCGTGTCGAGGGAGATCGATGGAACTTTGATTCCATCTATCTCTCTCCGGGTCTCCGCTCGCAGCAACCTCCACGTGGTGAGACCTGGTAATCGGTATTACTCGCGACGAACAATAATTATTCGTCGTGAGTAGTACCGATCTAATCGGCTGCGAATTTAGAATAGTAATTTTTACGGTACAGTAGAGTACTTTACGGTACAGTACTTTCTACAAGTAGAGTACTTTAAAGAACAACATTTTTGTAATGAGTATGAAAGTGCGAATATGTTAATGGATCGAAGAAAAGCGATTGTATTTCCGATGAATTGATGTATTGAAATAAAATCAATTTCACTGACAACAGAAACTTTATTTTTCTCCATTATTTGTTTCCATTTCTTTAACCCGATCCTATAAAACTGGTAAAACAACTTAAAACTATATGTCCTCGACTATCATGTTCTCCTGATACAAAGAAAATCGGGATCCATGATTCAGAAATTCGTTCGAAAGTCCTACAAATTTCGGTACGCGGAAATTCTTGGAATTTGACGTCAATTCGAAGAATCCGCGAAATCGTGCCACTTCCTCGCATATCGTATACTGACACCAAGAGTCCCAAAATCAAACATTTTCTAAAATTTATGCCTGAATTTCAACCTTTGGTATCAGGAAAATACCAAAAATTTCGATTCTTCATGTATTAATCAAATGTTAAAGTGATATATCTCATAGACAATTATTACTTTCCATGTTTTAAAACTTTAAGAAACATCTCTTTACATTGAAGTTCGATCAAAATCAATTGCTAGAGGCGAATCAATCATTTTTAATACATAAATAAGATGCACATTGTTCGATCAATATAGGGAACATGCGTAAATGTTAATAACAATCGCTGAAATGAACAAACATTCACCGAAACCATTCGCCCTCGAAGATTTCGCAATATCTTGATGTTTGTTTATCATAATTATTAACAACCGTCGTAGGATCATACATTAGACAATTATTAACAATGTCCTAGTATAAATAATGGCTTAATATATCATTTCGTTGAAATATTCCTTGTTCGAGAAGGAATTTTTCCTTGAGATCCAACTGACATTCTCAAGGCTACACGTATCGATTATCGATTCACAAGTATTTATCGCGGTGATTTTTCTATCTAAAAAAGCGATTAATTGAATTTTGGCACTTTTGTGTAAAAAATACCACTTCTACGCGTATTGTGTAAATTATAAGAATTAAACAAATGTTAAATTAATGTATCTAATGAACAATTGTTACTTTCCGTGCTTTAAAACTTTACGAAACACGTTTTAACTTGGAGTCTCGATCAAAATCAATTTCGATAAGTTTCTTAATTAATTGCAATACATAAATAAGATGCACATTGTTCGATCAATATAGGGAACATGCGTAAATGTTAATAACAATCGCTGAAATGAACAAACATTCACTGAAACCGTTCGCCTTCGCAGACTTCGCAATATCTTGACATTTATTTATCATAATTATTATCAACCGTCGTTGGACCGATTAAACAATTTTTGACAATGTTACGGTATAAAAAGCCATCAATTTCTTGCAATATTTGGTTAGATCGAACAAATACGATCGAAGAAGCCGTGGGATAAAATAAATGAATATTTCTCTACATATCGGAATTATAGTTTGTATGTATGCAAATATATTCTGAACCCGCAATTACAAATCCCTGTAACGAGGTAATTACATGGGTTGCCATCTATTGGAGAAAGGGTGAAACTACACTTAAGGGGTGAAAACACCTGGCGGAGAAACGCTCAAGTTTGTCGAGGAATTGTTCTAGTTGCCACAAATAGATGGCGCGACAAATACAATTCACCGACATTAGAGATAAGTATTTCCATTTGTATGATATTCCCTACCGTGCTATAAAATAAATAAATACTTTTGTACAAACTTTTGTATGTTTCATCTTTCTAATAAATGTAAAATTAAACCTTCCACGGTAAATTTTATTCTTGAATTTATTAATGTTTCTAGGACGATTTATTTCAGTATAAAGAATGCTATAGGTGGGAAATTTGTGTACATAATAATTATTGAGTATAAAATAATTTTTCTTTTATAAGAGGTTAATATATTAAATAAGGAAGAAGAGTTAATCTTTATTATTTTAAATATAAAAATTAAAATTAAAGAAATTATTGAATATAAAATGAAGTAGGTTAAAAATGTATTTTTGTTAATTATTAATAAAATAACTATAATAGATGTTTGTATAACAGATGAATATCCTATAATTATTATGATCGATTTATTTGTTTAAGCAAATGATAGGGGCAATAATTACATTAATTAGGCAAATAAAATAAATTTCATTATTAAATTTTAATATGATTTCTATAATAATTATAGGGATTAATTTTATTAAAGTTATTATAAAGAATAGATTAATTAAATTTAATGAATAAATTAAAGAAATGAATCGAACATTTAAAGAGTACATCCCAATTTTTAAGATAAGTGAAAAAAAAATAATTATTATAAATAAATAATTAGATTTATTTTCGATTCTGTGTAAATTATTATATATAGTAAATAGTATAAATAAAATTCTTCTGGAGGCTAAAGAGATTAATAAATATATTAAATATGTATTTAGAGTATTAGTGTCTAATTTAACTATCAAATTATTTATAATAGAAATTATAAATATTATAATCATTTAATCGAAACGGAGAAACGCAGAAACGGAGAAACGATGAAACGAAGGAAGAAACGGAGAAGCGAAGAAAGAAACGGAGAAATGAAGAAAGAAACGAAGAAACGAAGAAAGAAACGGAGGAACGAAGAAATAAACCGAGAAACGGAGAAAGAGACGGAGAAACGAAGAAAGAGACAGAGAAACGAACAAAGAAACGCAGAAACGAAGAATCAAACGGAGAAACGAAGAAATAAACGGAGAAATGAAGAAAGAAACGGAGAAACAAAGAAAGAAACGGAGAAACGAAGAAAGAAACGGAGAAACGAAGAAACGAAGAAAGAAACGGAGAAACGAAGAAAGAAACGGAGAAACGAAGAATGAAGCGAAGAAAGAAACGGAGGAATAAATGGAGAAACGAAGAAAGAAACAGAGAAACGAACAAAGAAACGCAGAAACGAAGAATGAAACGGAGAAACGAAGAAATAAACGGAGAAATGAAGAAAGAAACGGAGAAACAAAGAAAGAAACGGAGAAACGAAGAAAGAAACGGAGAAACGAAGAAAGAAACGGAGAAACGAAGAATGAAACGGAGAAACGAAGAAAGAAACGGAGAAATAAATGGCGAAACGAAGATATAAACGGAGAAACGAAGAAAGAAACGGAGAAACGAAGAAACGATGAAAGAAACGGAGAAACGAAGAACGAGACGGAGAAACGAACAAAGAAACGGAGAAACGAACAAAGAAACGAAGAAACGATGAAAGAAACGGAGAAACAAAGAAAGAAACGAAGAAACGAAGAAAGAAACGGAGAAACGAAGAAAGAAAGGGAGAATCGGAGGAATAAATGGAGAAACGAACAAAAAACGGTGAAACGGAGAAACGGAGAAACGGAAAAACCGAGAAACGGAGAAACCGAGAGACGTAGAAACGGAAAAACCGAGAATCGGAGAAACGGAGAGACGGAGAAACGGAGAAACCGAGAAACGGGGAAACGGAGAAACGGAGAAACGGAGAAACGGCGAAACGAAGAAAGAAACGGTGTAACGAAGAAAGAAACGGAGGAACGGAGAAATAAATGGAGAAACGAAGAAATAAACAGAGAAACGAAGAAAGAAACGGAGAAACGAAGAAAGAAACGGAGAAACGAAGAAAGAAACAGAGTAACGAAAAAAGAAACGAAGAAACGGAGAAACGTTGAAATAAATGGAGAAACGAAGAAATAAACCGAGAAACGGAGAAAGAAACGGAGAAACGAACAAAGGAACGGAGAAACGGAGAAACGAAGAAATAAACCGAGAAATGGAGAAACAAACGGAGAAACAAACAAAGAAACGGAGAAACGAAGAAATAAACCGAGAAACGGAGAAAGAAACGTAGAAACGAACAAAGAAACGGAGAAACGGAGAAACGAACAAAGAAACGGAGAAACGAAGAATGAAACGGAGAAACGAAGAAAGAAACGGAGAAACGGAGAAGTAAATGGAGAAACGAAGAAATAAACGGAGAAACGAAGAAATAAACGGAGAAACGAAGAAAGGAACGGAGAAACGAAGAAAGAAACGGAGAAACGGAAAAATAAATGGAGATACGAAGAAATAAATGGAGAAACGAACAAATAAACGGGGAAACGAAGAAAGAAACGAAGAAACGAAGAAAGAAACGGAGAAACGAAGAAAGAAAAGGAGAAACGAAGAAAGAAACGGAGTAACGAAGAAAGAAACGAAGAAACGAAGAAAGTAACGGAGGAAAGAACAAAGAAACGTAGAAACGAAGAAAGAAACGGAGAAACGAAGAAAGAAACGGAGAAACAAAGAAAGAAACGCAGAAAAGAACAAAGAAACGGAGAAACGACGAAAGAAACGGAGAAGCGAAGAAAGAAACGGAGAAACGAAGAGAGAATCGGAGAAACGAACAAAGAAACGGAGAAACGAAGAAAGAAACGGAGAAACGAAGAAATAAACGGAGAAACGGAGAAATAAATGGAGATACGAAGAAATAAACGGAGAAACGAAGAAAGAAACGGAGAAACGAAGAAAGAAACGGAGAAACGGAAAAATAAATGGAGATACGAAGAAATAAACGGAGAAACGAAGAAAGAAACGGAGTAACGAAGAAAGAAACGAAGAAACGAAGAAAGTGACGGAGGAAAGAACAAAGAAACGGAGAAACGAAGAAAGAAACGGAGAAACGAAGAAAGAAACGGAGAAACAAAGAAAGAAACGCAGAAAAGAACAAAGAAACGGAGAAACGACGAAAGAAACGGAGAAGCGAAGAAAGAAACAGAGAAACGAAGAGAGAATCGGAGAAACGAACAAAGAGACGGAGAAACGAAGAAAGAAACGGAGAAACGGAGAAATAAATGGAGAAACGAAGAAATAAACCGAGAAATGAAGAAAGAAACGGAGAAACGAACAAAGAAACGGAGAAACGAACAAAGAAACGGAGAAACGAAGAGAGAAACGGAGAAACGGAGAAATAAATGGAGAAACGAAGAAAGAAACTGAGAAACGAAGAAAGAAGAGGAGAAACGAAGAAAGAAACGGAGAAACGAACAAAGAAACGGAGAAACGAACAAAGAAACGGAGAAACGAAGAAAGAAACGGAGAAACGAAGAAAGAAACGGAGAAACGGAGAAATAAATGGAGATACGAAGAAATAAACGGAGAAACGAAGAAAGAAACGGAGAAACGAAGAAAGAAACGGAGAAACGGAAAAATAAATGGAGATACGAAGAAATAAACGGAGAAACGAAGAAAGAAACGGAGTAACGAAGAAAGAAACGAAGAAACGAAGAAAGAAACGGAGAAACGAAGAAAGAAAAGGAGAAACGAAGAAAGAAACGGAGTAACGAAGAAAGAAACGAAGAAACGAAGAAAGTAACGGAGGAACGAACAAAGAAACGGAGAAACGAAGAAAGAAACGGAGAGACGAAGAAAGAAACGGAGAAACAAAGAAAGAAACGCAGAAAAGAACAAAGAAACGGAGAAACGACGAAAGAAACGGAGAAACGAAGAACGAAACGGAGAAACGAAGAGAGAATCGGAGAAACGAACAAAGAGACGGAGAAACGAAGAAAGAAACGGAGAAACGGAGAAATAAATGGAGAAACGAAGAAATAAACCGAGAAATGAAGAAAGAAACGGAGAAACGAACAAAGAAACGGAGAAACGAAGAAAGAAACGGAGAAACGAAGAAAGAAACGAAGAAACGAAGAAAGAAACGGAGAAACGAACAAACAAACGGAGAAACGAACAAAGAAACGGAGAAACGAAGAAAGAAACGGAGAAACGGAGAAATAAATGGAGATACGAAGATATAAACGGAGAAACGAACAAAGAAACGGAGAAACGAACAAAGAAACGGAGAAACGAAGAAAGAAACCGAGAAACGAAGAAAGAAACGGAGTAGCGAAGAAAGAAACGGAGAAACGAAGAAAGAAACGGAGAAAAGAACAAAGAAACGGAGAAACGACGAAAGAAACGGAGAAACGAAGAAAGAAACGGAGAAACGAAGAGAGAATCGGAGAAACGAAGAAAGAAACGGAGAACCGAAGAAAGAAACGGACAAACGGAGAAATAAATGGAGAAACGAAGAAATAAACGGAGAAACGAAGAAAGAAACGGAGAAACGAAGAAAGAAACGGACAAACGGAGAAATAAATGGAGAAACGAAGAAATAAACGGAGAAACGAAGAAAGAAACGGAGAAACGAAGAAAGAAACGGAGAAACGAAGAAAGTAACGGAGTAACGAAGAAAGAAACGAAGAAATGAAGAAAGAAACCGAGAAACGAACAAAGAAACGGAGAAACGAACAAAGAAACGGAGAAACGAAGAAAGAAACGGAGAAACGAACAAAGAATCGGAGAAACAAAAAAAGAAACGGAGAAACGAAGAAAGAAACGGAGAAATAAATGGAGATACGAAGAAATAAACGGAGAAACGAAGAAAGAAACGGAGAAACGAAGAAAGAAACGGAGAAACGAAGAATGAAACGGAGTAACGAACAAAGAAACGGAGAAACGAACAAAGAAACGGAGAAACGGAGAAATAAATGGAGAAACGAAGAAAGATACGGAGAAACGAAGAAAGAAACGGAGAAACGAAGAAAGAAACGGAGAAACCAAGAAAGAAACGGAGAAACGAACAAAGAAACAGAGAAACGGAGAAACCGAGAAACGGAGAAACGTTTCTCCGTTTCTTTGTTCGTTTTTCCGTTTCTCGGTTTCTCCGTTTCTCCGTTTCTCCGTTTCTCCGTTTCTCGGTTTCTCCGTTTCTCCGTTTCTCCATTTCACCGTTTCTCCGTTCCTCCGTTTCTCAGTTTTTCCGTTTCTCCGTCTCTCCGTTTCTCAGTTTCTCCGTTTCTCCGTTTCTCCGTTTCTCCGTTTCTCCGTTTCTCCGTTTCTCCGTTTCTCGGTTTCTCGGTTTCTCCGTTTCTCCGTTTCTCCGTTTCTCGGTTTCTACGTTTCTCCGTTTCTCAGTTTTTCCGTTTCTCCGTTTCTCGGTTTCTCCGTTTCTCCGTTTCTCCGTTTCACGGTTTCTCCGTTTTTCCGTTTCTCCGTTTCTCCGTTTCTCCGTTTCTCCGTTTCTCCGTTTCTCCGTTTCTCCGTTTCTCCGTTTCTCGGTTTCTCCGTTTCTCGGTTTCTCCGTTTCTCCGTTTCTCTGTTTCTCGGTTTCTCCGTCTCTCCGTTTCTCGGTTTCTCCGTTTCTCCGTTTCTCCGTTTCTCCGTTTCTCCGTTTCTCCGTTTCTCCGTTTCTCCGTTTCTCAGTTTTTCCGTTTCTCCGTTTCTCAGTTTTTCCGTTTCTCAGTTTTTCCGTTTCTCCGTTTCTCCGTTTCTCGGTTTCTCCGTTTCTCCGTTTCTCCGTTTCTTCGTTTCTCCGTTTCTCGGTTTCTCCGCTTCTCTGTTTCTCGGTTTTTCCGTTTCTCCGTTTCACCGTTTTTTGTTCGTTCCTCCGTTTCTTTCTTCGATTCTTCATTTCTCCACTTATTTCTCCGTTTCTCCGTTTCTTTGCTCGTTTCTCCGTTTCTGTGTTCGTTTCTCCGCTCCTTTCTTCGTTTCTCCGTTTATTTCTTCGTTTTTCCATTTATTTCTCCGTTTCTCCGTTTCTTTCTTCCTATCTCCGTTTCTTTGTTTGTTTCTCGGTTTCTTTCTTCGTTTCTTTCTTCGTTACTCCGTTTCTTTCTTCGTTTCTCCGTTTCTTTCTTCGTTTCTTCGTTTCTCCATTTCTTTCATCGTTTCTCCGTTTCTTTGATCGTTTCTCCGTTTCTTCCTTCGTCCCTCCGTTTCTTTCTTCGATTCTCCGTTTATTTCTTCGTTTCTCCATTTATTTCTCCGTTTCTCCGTTTCTTTGTTCGTTTCACCATTTATTTCTGTGTGTCTTCGTTTCTTTGTTCGTTTCTCCGTTTCTTTCTTCGTTTCTTCGTTTCTTTCTTCGTTTCTCCGTTTCTTTCATCGTTTCTCCGTTTCTTTGTTCGTTTCTCCGTTTCTTTGTTCGTTTCTCCGTTTCTTTGTTCGTTTCTCCGTTTCTTTCTTCGTTTCTTCGTTTCTTTCTTCGTTTCTCCGTTCCATTCATCGTTTCTCCGTTTCTTTGTTCGATTCTCCGTTTATTTCTTCGGTTCTCCATTTATTTCTCCGTTTCTCCGTTTCTTTCTTCGTTTCTCCGTTTCTTTGTTCGTTTCTCCGTTTCTTTCTTCGTTTCTTCGTTTCTTCGTTTCTTTCTTCGTTTCTCCATTTCTTTCATCGTTTCTCAGTTTCTTTGATCGTTTCTCCGTTTCTTCCTTCGTTCCTCCGTTTCTTTCTTCGATTCTCCGTTTATTTCTTCGTTTCTACATTTATTTCTCCATTTCTCTATTTCTTTGTTCGTTTCTCCGTTTATTTCTCCGTTTCTCCGTTTCTTTGTTCGTTTCTCCGTTTCGTTCTTCGTTTCTTCGTTTCTTTCTTCGTTTCACCGTTTCTCCGTTTCTTTCATCGTTTCTTCGTTTCTTTCATCGTTTCCCCGTTTCTTCCTTCGTTGCTCCGTTTCTTTCTTCGATTCTCCGTTTATTTTTTCGTTTCTCCATTTATTTCTCCGTTTCTCCGTTTCTTTGTTCGTTTCTCCGTTTCTTTGTTCGTTTCTCCGTTTCTTTGTTCGTTTCTCCGTTTTTTGGTCGTTTCTCCGTTTCTTTGTTCGTTTCTCCGTTTCTTTGTTCGATTCTCCGTTTATTTCTTCGTTTCTCCATTTATTTCTCCGTTTCTCCGTTTCTTTCTTCGTTTCTCCGTTTCTTTGATCGTTTCTCCGTTTCTTCCTTCGTTCCTCCGTTTCTTTCTTCGATTCTCCGTTTATTTCTTCGTTTCTACATTTATTTCTCCGTTTCTCTGTTTCTTTGTTCGTTTCTCCGTTTATTTCTCCGTTTCTCCGTTTCTTTGTTCGTTTCTCCGTTTTTTTGCTCGTTTCTCCGTTTCATTGTTCGTTTCTTCGTTTCTTACTTCGTTTCTCCATTTCTTTTTTCGTTTCTGCGTTTCTTTCTTCGTTTCTCCATTTATTTCTCCGTTTCTCCGTTTCTTTGTTCGTTTCTCCGTTTCATTGTTCGTTTCTCCATTTATTTCACCGTGTCTTCTTTTCTTTGTTCGTTTCTCCGTTTCTTTCTTCGTTTCTCAGTTTCTTTCTTCGTTTCTCCGTTTCTTTCTTCGTTTCTCCGTTTCTTTCTTCGTTTCTCCGTTACTTTCTTCGTTTCTCCGTTTCTTTCTTCGTTCCTCCGTTTATATCTTCGTTTCTCCATTTATTTCTCCGTTTCTTTCTTCGTTTCATTCTTCGTTTCTCCGTTTCTTTCTTCGTTTCATTCTTCGTTTCTCCGTTTCTTTCTTCGTTTCATTCTTCGTTTCTCCGTTTCTTCCTTCGTTTCTTCGTTTCTCCGTTTCTCCGTTTCTCCGTTTCTCCGTTTCTCCGTTTCTCCGTTTCTCCGTTTCTCCGTTTCGATTAAATGATTATAATAGTTATAATTTCTATTATAAATCATTTGAGCTATAGCTAAATTATACACTAATGCTCTGAATACATATTTAATATATTTTTTAATCTCTTTAGCCTCCAGAAGAATTTTATTTATACTATTTTCTGTATATAATAATTTACACAGGATCGGAAATAAATCTAATTATTTATTTATTATAATTATTTTTTATTCACTTGTTTTACCAAAAATTTCGATTCTACATGTATTAATCAAATGTTAAATTGATATATCTCATAGACAATTATTACTTTCCATGTTTTAATACTTTAAGAAACATCTCTTTACTTTGAAGTTCGATCAAAATCAATTGCTAGAGGCGAATCAATCATTTTTAATGCATAAATAAGATGCACATTGTTCGATTAATATAGGGAACATGCGTAAATGTTAATAACAATCGCTGAAATGAACAAACATTCACTGAAACCGTTCGCCTTCGCAGACTTCGCAATATCTTGACATTTATTTATCATAATTATTAACAACCGTCGTTGGACCGTAGATTAAACAGTTTTTGACAATATTTCGGTATAAAAAGCCATCAATTTCTTGAAATATTTGGTTAGATCGAACAAATACGATCGAAGATGCCGTGGGATAAAATAAATGAATATTTCTCTACATGATTTCTCTACATGATGATGACATTCTCTACGGAATTATAGTTTGTATGTATGCAAATATATTCTTAACCCACATTTACAAATCCCTGTAACGTGGTAATTACATGGGTTGCCATCTATTGGAGAAAGGGTTAAACTACACTTAAGGGGTGAAAACACCTGGCGGAGAAACGCTCAAGTTTGTCGAGGAATTGTTCTAATTGCCACAAATAGATGGCGCGACAAGTACAATTTACCGACATTAGAGATAAGTATTTCCATTTGTATGATATTCTCTACCGTGCGATAAAATAAATAAATACTTTTGTACAAACCTTTGTATGTTTCATCTTTCGAATAAATGTAAAATTAAACCTTCCACGGTAAATTTTATTCTTGAATTTATTAATGTTTCTAGGACGATTTATTTCAGTATAAAGAGTGCTATAGGCGGGACATTTGTGTACATAATAATTATTGAGTATAAAATAATTTTTCTTTTATAAGAGGTTAATATATTAAATAAGAAAGAAGAGTTAATCTTTATTATTTTAAATATAAAAATTAAAATTAAAGAAATTATTGAATATAAAATGAAATATCTTAAAAATGTATCTTTGTTAATTATTAATAAAATAACTATAATAGATGTTTGTATAACAGATGAATATCCTATAATTATTATGATTGATTTTTTTTTTTAAGCAAATGATAGGGGCAATAATTACATTAATTAGGCAAATAAAATAAATTTCATGAATAAATTTTAATATGAGTTCTATAATAATTATAGGGATTAATTTTATTAAAGTTATTATAAAGAATAGATTAATTCAATTTATTGAATAAATTAAAGAAATGAATCGAACATTTAAAGAGTACATCCCAATTTTTAAGATAAGTGAAAAAAAATAATTATTATAAATAAATAATTAGATTTATTTCCGATTCTGTGTAAATTATTATATGTAGTAAATAGTATAAATAAAATTCTTCTGGAGGCTAAAGTGGTTAAAAAATATATTAAATATGTATTTAGAGTATTAGTGTCTAATTTAACTATAGATCAAATGATTTATAATAGAAATTATAAATATTATAACAATTAATCGAAACGGAGAAACGGAGAAACGGAGAAACGAAAAAAAACGAAGGCAGAAACGGAGAAACGAAGGAAGAAACGGAGAAATGAAGAAAGAAACGAAGAAACGAAGAAAGAAACGGAGAAACGAAGAAATAAACCGAGGAACGGAGAAAGAAACGGAGAAACGAAGAAAGAAACAGAGAAACGAACAAAGAAACGCAGAAACGAAGAATGAAACGGAGAAACGAAGAAATAAACGGAGAAATGAAGAAAGAAACAGAGAAACAAAGAAAGAAACGGAGAAACGAAGAAAGAAACGGAGAAACGAAGAAAGAAACGGAGAAACGAAGAATGAAACGGAGAAACGAAGAAAGAAACGGAGAAATAAATGGAGAAACGAAGATATAAACGGAGAAACGAAGAATGAAACGGAGAAACGAAGAAACGATGAAAGAAACGGAGAAACGAAGAAAGAAACGGAGAAACGGAGAAACGAAGAAAGAAACGGAGAAACGAAGAAAGAAACGGAGAAACGAAGAAAGAAACGGAGAAACGAAGAAAGAAACGGAGAAACGAAGAAAGAACCTGAGAAACAAAGAAAGAAACGGAGAATCGGAGAAATCAATGGAGAAACGAAGAAATAAACGGAGAAACGAAGAAAGAAACGGAGAAACGGAGAAACGGAGAAAGAAACGGAGAAACGAAGAAAGAAACGGTGTAACGAAGAAAGAAACGAAGAAACGAAGAAAGAATCGGAGAATCGGAGAAATAAATGGAGAAACGAAGAAATAAACCGAGAAATGGAGAAACAAACGGAGAAACAAACAAAGAAACGGAGAAACGAAGAAAGAAACGGAGAAACGAAGAAAGAAACGGAGAAACGAAGAAAGAAACGGAGAAACGGAGAAATAAATGGAGAAACGAAGAAATAACCGGAGAAACGAAAAAAGAAACGGAGAAACGAAGAAAGAATCGGAGAAACGAAGAAAGAAACGCAGTAACGAAGAAAGGAACGAAGAAACGAAGAAAGAACCGGAGAAACGGAGAAATAAATGGAGAAACGAAGAAATAAACCGAGAAATGGTGAAACAAACGGAGAAACAAACAAAGAAACGGAGAAACGAAGAAAGAAACGGAGAAACGAAGAAAGAAACGGAGAAACGAAGAAAGAAACGGAGAAACGAACAAAGAAACGGAGAAACGAAGAAAGAAACCGAGAAACGAAGAAATAAACCGAGAAACGGAGAAAGAAACGTAGAAACGAACAAAGAAACGGAGAAACGAAGAAAGAAACGGAGAAACGAACAAAGAAACGGAGAAACGAAGAAAGAAACGGAGAAACGGAGAAGTAAATGGAGAAACGGAGAAGTAAATGGAGAAACGAAGAAATAAACGGAGAAACGAACAAAGAAACGGAGAAACGGACAAAGAAACGGAGAAACGGAGAAATAAATGGAGAAACGAACAAATAAACGGAGAAACGAAGAAAGAAACGCAGAATTGGAGAAATAAATGGAGAAATGAAGAAATAAACGGGGAAACGAACAAAGAATCGGAGAAACAAAGAAAGAAACGGAGAAACGAACAAAGGAACGCAGAAACGAAGAAAGAAACGGGAAACGAAGAAAGAAACGAAGAAAGAAACGGAGAAACGAACAAAGAAACGAACAAACGGAGAAACGAACAAAGAAACGGAGAAACAAACAAAGAAACGGAGAAACGAACAAAGGAACGGAGAAACGAACAAAGAAACGGAGAAACGAACAAAGGAACGGTGAAACGAAGAAAGAAACGGAGAAACGAACAAAGGAACGGAGAAACGAAGAAAGAAACGGAGAAACGAACAAAGAAACGGACAAACGAACAAAGAAACGAAGACACGATGAAAGAAACGGAGAAACAAAGAAAGGAACGAAGAAACGAAGAAAGAAACGGAGAAACGAAGAAAGAAAGGGAGAATCGGAGAAATAAATGGAGAAACGGAAAAACTGAGAAACGGAGAAACAGAGAAACCGAGAGACGGAGAAACGGAAAAACCGAGAATCGGAGAAACGGAGAGACGGAGAAACGGAGAAACGAAGAAAGGAACGAAGAAACGAAGAAAGAACCGGAGAAACGGAGAAATAAATGGAGAAACGAAGAAATAAACCGAGAAATGGTGAAACAAACGGAGAAACAAACAAAGAAACGGAGAAACGAAGAAAGAAACGGAGAAACGAAGAGAGAAACGGAGAAACGAACAAAGAAACGGAGAAACGAAGAAAGAAACCGAGAAACGAAGAAATAAACCGAGAAACGGAGAAAGAAACGTAGAAACGAACAAAGAAACGGAGAAACGAAGAAAGAAACGGAGAAACGAAGAAAGAAACGGAGAAACGAAGAAAGAAACGGAGAAACGGAGAAGTAAATGGAGAAACGGAGAAGTAAATGGAGAAACGAAGAAATAAACGGAGAAACGAACAAAGAAACGAAGAAACGGACAAAGAAACGGAGAAACGGAGAAATAAATGGAGAAACGAACAAATAAACGGAGAAACGAAGAAAGAAACGCAGAATTGGAGAAATAAATGGAGAAATGAAGAAATAAACGGGGAAACGAACAAAGAATCGGAGAAACAAAGAAATAAACGGAGAAACGAACAAAGGAACGCAGAAACGAAGAAAGAAACGGGAAACGAAGAAAGAAACGGAGAAACGAAGAAAGAAACGGAGAAACGAACAAAGAAACGAACAAACGGAGAAACGAACAAAGAAACGGAGAAACAAACAAAGAAACGGAGAAACGAACAAAGGAACGGAGAAACGAACAAAGAAACGGAGAAACGAACAAAGGAACGGAGAAACGAAGAAAGAAACGGAGAAACGAACAAAGAAACGGACAAACGAACAAAGAAACGAAGACACGATGAAAGAAACGGAGAAACAAAGAAAGAAACGAAGAAACGAAGAAAGAAACGAAGAAACGAAGAAAGAAAGGGAGAATCGGAGAAATAAATGGAGAAACGGAAAAACCGAGAAACGGAGAAACAGAGAAACCGAGAGACGGAGAAACGGAAAAACCGAGAATCGGGGAAACGGAGAGACGGAGAAACGGAGAAACGAAGAAACGGAGAAACCGAGAAACGGAGAAACGGTGAAACAGAGAAACCGAGAAACGGAGAAACGGAGAAACGGAGAAACGGAGAAACGGCGAAACGAAGAAAGAAACGGAGAAACGTAGAAAGAAACGGAGAAACGAACAAAGAAACGGAGAAACGAAGAAAGAAACGGAGAAACGAACAAAGAAACGGAGAAACGAAGAAAGAAACGGAGAAACGGAGAAATAAATGGAGAAACGAAGAAATAAACGGAGAAACGAAGAAAGAAACGGAGAAACGATGAAAGAAACGGAGAAACGGAGAATTAAATGGAGAAACGAACAAAGAAACGGAGAAATGGACAAAGAAACGGAGAAACGAACAAAGAAACGGAGAAACGTTTCTCCGTTTCTCCGTTTCTCTGTTTCTCGGTTTCTCCGATTCTCGGTTTCTCCGTTTCTCCGTTACTCGGTTTCTCCGTTTCTCCGTTTCTCGGTTTCTCCGAGTCTCGGTTTCTCCGTTTCTCCGTTTCTCGGTTTCTCCGTATCTCCGTTTCTCGGTTTCTCCGTTTCTCCGTTTCTCGGTTTCTCCGTTTCTCCGTTTCTCCGTTTCTCCGTTTCTCCGTTTCTCCGTTTCCCCGTTTCTCCGTTTCTCGGTTTCCCCGTTTCTCCGTTTCTCGGTTTCTCCGTATCCCGGTTTCTCCGATTCTCGGTTTCTCCGTTTCTCCGTTTCTCGGTTTCTCCGTTTCTCGGTTTCTCCCTTTCTCCGTTCCTCCGTTTCTCCGTTTCTTCGTTTCTCCGTTTCTCCGTTTCTCCGTGTCTCGGTTTCTCTGTTTCTCCGTTTCTCCGTTTCTCCGTATCACCGTTTCTCCGTTTCTCGGATTCTCCGTTTCTCCGTCTCCCGGTTTCTCCGATTCTCGGTTTCTCGGTTTCTCCGTTTCTCGGTTTTTCTGTTTCTCCGTTTCTCCGTTTCACCGTTTTTTGTTCGTTTCTCCATTTATTTCTCCGATTCTCCGTTTCTTTCTTCGTTTCTCCGTTTCTTTCTTCGTTTCTCCATTTATTTCTCCGTTTCTCGGTTTCTTTCTTCGTTTCTCCGTTTCTTTATTCGTGTCTCGGTGTCTGTGTTCGATTCTCTGTTTCTTTCTTCGTTTCTCCGTTTCTTTGTTCGTTTCTCCGTTTCTTTGTGCGTTTCTCCGTTTCTTTCTCCGTTTCTTGGTTTATTTCTTCGTTTCTCCATTCATTTCTCCGATTCTCCGTTTCTTTCTTCTTTTCTTCCTTCGTTACTCCGTTTCTTTCTTCGTTTCTCCGTTTCTTTGTTCGTTTCTCCGTTTCTTTCTTCGTTTCTCCGTTTCATTGTTTGTTTCTCAGTTTGTTTCTCCGTTTCTCGGTTTATTTCTTCGTTTCTCCATTAAGTTCTCCGATTCTCCGTTTCTTTCTTCGTTTCTTCGTTTCTTTCTTCGTTACTACGTTTCTTTCTTCGTTTCTCCGTTTCTTTCTTCGTTTCTCCGTTTCTTTCTTCGTTTCTCCGTTTCTTTCTTCGTTTCTCCGTTTATTTCTTCGTTTCTCCATTGATTTCTCTGATTCTCCGTTTCTTTCTTCGTTTCTCAGTTTCTTTCTTCGTTTCTCCGTTTCTTTCTTCGTTTCTCCGTTTCTTCCTTCGTTTCTCCGTTACTTTCTTCGTTTCTCCGTTTCTTTCTTCGTTCCTCCGTTTATATCTTCGTTTCTTCATTTATTTCTCCGTTTCTTTCTTCGTTTCATTCTTCGTTTCTCCGTTTCTTTCTTCGTTTCTCCGTTTCTTTCTTCGTTTCTGCCTTTCTTTCTTCGTTTCTCCGTTTCTTCCTTCGTTTCTTCGTTTCTCCGTTTCTCCGTTTCTCCGTTTCTCCGTTTCTCCGTTTCTCCGTTTCTCCGTTTCGATTAAATGAATATAATAGTTATAATTTCTATTATAAATCATTTGAGCTATAGTTAAATTATACACTCATGCTCTAAATACATATTTAATATATTTTTTAATCTCTTTAGCCTCCAGAAGAGTTTTATTTATACTATTTACTGTATATAATAATTTACACAGGATCGGAAATAAATCTAATTATTTATTTATGATAATTATTTTTTATTCACTTATTTTACCAAAAATTTCGATTCTTCATGTATGAATCAAATGTTAAATTGATATATCTCATAGACAGTTATTACTTTCCATGTTTTAAAACTTTAAGAAACATCTCTTTACTTTGAAGTTCGATCAAAATCAATTGCTAGAGGCGAATCAATCATTTTTAATGCATAAATAAGATGCACATTGTTCGATCAATATAGGGAACATGCGTAAATGTTAATAACAATCGCTGAAATGAACAAACATTCACCGAAACCATTCGGCCTCGAAGATTTCGCAATATCTTGATGTTTGTTTATCATAATTATTAACAACCGTCGTAGGATCATACACTAGACAATTATTAACAATGTCCTAGTATAAATAATGGCTTTAAATATCATTTCGTTGAAATATTCCTTGTTCGAGAAGGAATTTTTCCTTGAGATCCAACTGACATTCTCAAGGCTACACGTATCGATTATCGATTCACAAGTATTTATCGCGGTGATTTTTCTATCTAAAAAAGCGATTAATTGAATTTTGGCACTTTTGTGTAAAAAATACCACTTCTACGCGTATTGTGTAAGTTATAAGAATTAAACAAATGTTAAATTAATGTATCTAATGAACAATTGTTAATTTCCGTGCTTTAAAACTTTACGAAACACGCTTTAACGTGGAGTCTCGATCCAAATCAATTTCGATATGTTTCTTAATTAATTGCAATACATAAATAAGGTGCGCATTGTTCGATCAATATAGGGAACATGCGTAAATGTTAATAACAATCGCTGAAATGAACAAACATTCACTGAAACCGTTCGCCTTCGCAGACTTCGCTATATCTTGACATTTATTTATCATAATTATTCACAACCGTCGTTGGACCGTAGATTAAACAATTTTTGACAATGTTTCGGTATAAAAAGCCATCAATTTCTTGAAATATTTGGTTAGATCGAACAAATACGATCGAAGAAGCCGTGGGATAAAATAAATGAATATTTCTCTACATATCGGAATTATAGTTTGTATGTATGCAAATATATTCTGAACCCGCAATTACAAATCCCTTTAACGTGGTAATTACATGGGTTGCCATCTATTGGAGAAAGGGTTAAACTACACTTAAGGGGTGAAAGCACCTGGCGGAGAAACGCTCAAGTTTGTCGCGGAATTGTTCTAATTTCCACAAATAGATGGCGCGACAAGTACAATTTACCGACATTAGAGATAAGTATTACCATTTGTATGATATTCCCTACCGTGCGATAAAATAAATAAATTCTTTTGTACAAACTTTTGTATGTTTCATCTTTCGAATAAATGTAAAATTAAACCTTCCACGGTAAATTTTATTCTTGAATTTATTAATGTTTCTAGGACGATTTATTTCAGTATAAAGTGTGCTATAGGTGGGAAATTTGTGTACATAATAATTATTGAGTATAAAATAATTTTTCTTTTGTAAGATGTTAATATATTAAATAAGTAAGAAGAGTTAATCTTTATTATTTTAAATATAAAAATTAAAATTAAAGAAATTATTGAACATAAAATGAAATATCATAAAAATGTATTTTTGTTAATTATTAATAAAACAACTATAATAGATGTTTGTATAACAGATGAATATCCTATAATTATTATGATTGATTTTTTTGTTTAAGCAAATGATAGGGGCAATAATTATATTAATTAGGCACATAAAATAAATTTCATTAATAAATTTTAATGGGTTCTATAATAATTATAGGGATTAATTTTATTAAAGTTATCATAAAGAATAGATTAATTCAATTTAATGAATAAATTAAAGAAATGAATCGAACATTTAAAGAGAACATCCCAATTTTTAAGATAAGTGAAAAAAAGTAATTATTATAAATAAATAATTAGATTTATTTCCGATTCTGTGTAAATTATTATATATAGTAAATAGTATAAATGAAATTCTTCTGGAGGCGAAAGTGGTTAAAAAATATATTAAATATGTATTTAGAGTATTAGTGTCTAATTCAACTATAGATCAAATGATTTATAATAGAAATTATAAATATTATAATCATTTAATCAAAACGGAGAAACGGAGAAACGGAGAAACGATGAAACGAACAAAGAAGCGGAGAAACGAAGAAAGAAACGGAGAAACGAAGAAAGAAACGGAGAAACGAAGAAAGAAACGGAGAAACGAAGAAAGAAACGGAGAAACGGAGAAATAAATGGAGAAACGAAGAAATAAACGGAGAAACGGAGAAAGAAACCGAGAAGCGAACAAAGAAACGGAGAAACGAAGAAAGAAACGGAGAAACGAACAAAGAAGCGGAGAAACGAGCAAAGAAACGGAGAAACGAACAAAGAAACGGAAAAACGGAGAAATAAATGGAGAAACGAAGAAATAAACGGAGAAACGTAGAAAGAAACGGAGAAACGTACAAAGAAACGGAGAAACGAAGAAAGAAACGGAGAAACGGAGAAATAAATGGTGAACCGAAGAAATAAACGGAGAAACGAAGAAGGAAACGGAGAAGCGAACAAAGAAACTGAGAAACGAACAAAGAAACGCAGAAACGAACAAAGAAACGGAGAAACGGAGAAATAAATGGAGAAACGAAGAACTAAACGGAGAAACGTAGAAAGAAACGGAGAAACGAACAAAGAAACGGAGAAACGAAGAAAGAAACGGAGAAACGGAGAAATAAATGGAGAACCGAAGAAATAAACGGAGAAACGAAGAAGGAAACGGAGAAGCGAACAAAGAAACTGAGAAACGAACAAAGAAACGCAGAAACGAAGAATGAAACGCAGAAACGAAGAAATAAACGGAGAAATGAAGGAAGAAACGGAGAAACAAAGAAAGAAACGGAGAAACGAAGTAAGAAACGGAGAAACGAAGAAAGAAACGGAGAAACGAAGAAATAAACGGAGAAACGAAGAAAGAAACGGAGAAACGAAGAAAGAAACGGAGGAACGAAGAAAGAAAAGGAGAAACGGAGAAATAATTGGAGAAACGAAGAAATAAACGGAGAAACGAAGAAGGAAATGGAGAAACGAAGAAAGGAACGAAGAAACGAACAAAGAAACGGAGAAACGAACAAAGAAACGGAGAAACGAACAAAGAAACGGAGAAACGATGAAAGAAACGGAGAAACGAAGAAGGAAACGGAGAAGCGAACAAAGAAACTGAGAAACGAACAAAGAAACGCAGAAACGAAGAATGAAACGGAGAAACGAAGAAATAAACGGAGAAATGAAGAAAGAAACGGAAAAACAAAGAAAGAAACGGAGAAACGAAGAAAGAAACGGAGAAACGAAGAAAGAAACGGAGAAACGAAGAAAGAAACGGAGAAACGAAGAAAGAAACGGAGAAACAAAGAAAGAAACGGAGAAACGAAGAAAGAAACGGAGGAACGAAGAAAGAAAAGGAGAAACGAAGAAAGAAACGGAGGAACGAAGAAAGAAAAGGAGAAACGGAGAAATAAATGGACAAACGAAGAAATAAACGGAGAAACGAAGAAGGAAATGGAGAAACGAAGAAAGGAACGAAGAAACGAACAAAGAAACGGAGTAACGAAGAAAGAAACGAAGAAACGAAGAAAGAACCGGAGAAACGGAGAAATAAATGGAGAAACGAAGAAATAAACCGAGAAACGGAGAAAGAAACGGAGAAACGAACAAAGAAACGGAGAAACGAAGAAAGAAACGGAGAAACGAAGAAATAAACGGAGAATCGAAGAAAGAAACGGTGTAACGAAGAAAGAAACGAAGAAACGGAGAAACGAACAAAGAAACGGAGAAACGAACAAAGATACGGAGAAACGAAGAAAGAAGCGGAGAAACGAAGAAAGAAACGGAGAAACGAAGAAAGAAGCGGGAAACGAAGAAAGAAACGGAGAAACGAAGAAAGAAACAGAGAAACGAACAAAGAGACGAAGAAACGGAGAAACGAACAACGAAACGGAGAAACGAACAAAGAAACGGAGAAACGAACAAAGAAACGGACAAACGAACAAAGAAACGGAGAAACGAACAAAGAAACGGAGAAACGATGAAAGAAACGGAGAAACGAAGAAGGAAACGGAGAAGCGAACAAAGAAACTGAGAAACGAACAAAGAAACGCAGAAACGAAGAATGAAACGGAGAAACGAAGAAATAAACGGAGAAATGAAGAAAGAAACGGAGAAACAAAGAAAGAAACGGAGAAACGAAGAAAGAAACGGAGAAACGAAGAAAGAAACGGAGAAACAAAGAAAGAGACGGAGAAACGAAGAAAGAAACGGAGGAACGAAGAAAGAAAAGGAGAAACGAAGAAAGAAACGGAGAAACGAAGGAAGAAACGGAGAAACGGAGAAATAAATGGAGAAACGAAGAAATAAATCGAGAAATGGAGAAAGAAACGGAGAAACGAACAAAGAAACGGAGAAACGAGGAAGAAACGGAGAAACGAATACAGAAACGGAGAAACGAACAAAGAAACGGAGAAACGAAGAAAGAAACGAAGAAAGAAACTGAGAAACGAAGAAAGAAACGGAGAAACGAAGAAAGAAACGGAGAAACGAAGAATGAAACGGAGAAACGAAGAAAGTAACGGAGAAACGAACAAAGAAACGGAGAAACGTTTCTCCGTTTCTCGGTTTCTCCGTTTCTCCGTTTCTCCGTTTCTCCGTTTCTCGGTTTCTCCGTTTCTCGGTTTCTCTGTTTCTCGGTTTCTCCGATTCTCGGTTACTCCGTTGCTCCGTTTTTCCTTTTCTCCGTTTCTCTGTTTCTCTGTTTCTCCGTTTCTCCGTTTCTCGGTTTCTCCGTTTCTCCGTTTCTCCGTTTCTCGGTTTCTCGGTTTCTCTGTTTCTCCGTTTCTCCGTTTCTCCGTTTCTCTGTTTCTCCGTTTCTCCGTTTCTCCGTTTCTCCGTTTCTCGGTTTATCCGTTTCTCCGTTTCTCCGTTTCTCCGTTTCTTGGTTTCTCCGTTTCTCCGTCTCTCGGTTTCTCCGTTTCACGGTTTCTCCGTTTCTCCGTTTCTCGGTTTTTCCGTTTCTCCGTTTCTCCGTTTCACCGTTTTTTGTTCGTTTCTCCATTTATTTCTCCGATTCTCCGTTTCATTCTTCGATTCTCTGTTTCTTTTTTCGTTTCTTCGTTCCTCCGGTTCTTTCTGCGATTCTCCGTTTATTTCTTCGTTTCTCCATTTATTTCTCCGTTTCTCCGTTTGTTTATTCGTTTCTCCGTTTATTTCTTCGGTTTTCCATTTATTTCTCCGTTTCTCCGTTTCTTTCTTCGTTACTCCGTTTCATTGTTCGTTTTTCCATTTCTTTGTTCGTTTCCCCATTTATTTCTCCGTTTCTCCGGTTCTTTCTTCGTTTCTCCGTTTCTTTCTCCGTTTCTCGGTTTATTTCTTCGTTTCTCCGTTTATTTCTCCGATTCTCCGTTTCTTTCTCAGTTTCTCCGTTTCTTTCTTCGTTTCTCTGTTTCTTTCTTCGTTTCTTTCTTCGTTTCTCTGTTTCTTTCTTCGTTTCTCTGTTTCTTTCTTCGTTTCTCCGTTCCTTTGTTCGTTTCTCCGTTTCTTTCTTCGTTTCTTCGTTTCTTTCTTCGTTTCTCCGTTTCTTTCTTCGTTTCTCCGTTCCTTTGTTCGTTTCTCCGTTTCTTTCTTCGTTTCTCCGTTTCTTTCTTCGTTTCTCTTTTTCTTTCTTCGTTTCTCCGTTTCTTTCTTCGTTTCTCCGTTTCTTTCTTCGTTTCTTCGTTTCTTTCTTCGTTTCTCCGTTTCTTTCTTCGTTTCTCTTTTTCTTTCTTCGTTTCTCCGTTTCTTTCTTCGTTTCTCCGTTTATTTCCCCGTTTCTCCGTTTCTGTCTCCGTTTCTCGGTTTATTTCTTCGTTTCTCCATTTATTTCTCCGATTCTCCGTTTCTTTCTTCGTTTCTTCGTTTCCTTCTTCGTTACTCCGTTTCTTTCTTCGTTTCTCCGTTCCTTTCTTCGTTCCTCCGTTTCTTTCTTCGTTTCTCCGTTTCTTTGTTCGTCTCTCCGTTACTTTCATCGTTTCTTCGTTTCTTTCTTCGTTACTCCGTTTCTTTCTTCGTTTCTTCCTTTCTTTCTTCGTTACTCTGTTTCTTTCTTCGTTTCTCCGTTTCTTTCTTCGTTTCTCCGTTTCTTTCTTCGTTTGTCCGTTTATTTCTTCGTATCTTCATTTATTTCTCCGTTTCTCCGTTTCTTTCTTCGTTTCTCCGTTTCTTTCTCCGTTTCTCCGTTTCTTTGTTCGTCTCTCCGTTACTTTCATCGTTTCTTCGTTTCTTTCTTCGTTACTCCGTTTCTTTCTTCGTTTCTCCGTCTCTTTGTTCGTTTCTCCGTTTCTTTCTTCGTTTCTTCGTTTCTTTGTTCGTTACTCTGTTTCTTTCTTCGTTTCTCCGTTTCTTTCTTCGTTTCTCCATTTCTTTCTTCGTTTATCCGTTTATTTCTTCGTATCTTCATTTATTTCTCCGTTTCTTTCTTCGTTTCTTCGTTTCTTTCTTCGTTATTCCGTTTCTTTCTTCGTTACTCCGTTTCTTTCTTCGTTTCTCCGTTTCTTTCTTCGTTTCTTTCTTCGTATCTCCGTTTATTTGTTCGTTTCTCCGTTTCTTCGTTCCTTTCTTCGTTTCTCCATTTCTTTCTTCGTTTCTCCGTTTCTTTGTTCGTTTCTCCGTTTCTTTGTTCGTTTCTCCGTTTCTTTGTTCGTTTCTCCGTTTCTTTGTTCGTTTCTCCGTTTCTTTGTTCGTTTCTCCGTTTCTTTCTTCGTTTCTCCGTTCTTTTCTCCGTTTCTCGGTTTATTTCTTCGTTTCTGCATTTATTTCTCCGATTCTCCGTTTCTTTCTTCGTTTCTTCGTTTCTTTCTTCGTTACTCTGCTTCTTTCTTCGTTTCTCCGTCTCTTTCTTCGTTTCTCCGTTTCTTTCTTCGTTTATCCGTTTCTTTCTTCGTTTCTTCGTTTCTTTCTTCGTTTCTCCGTTTCTTTCTTCGTTTCTCTGTTTCTTTCTTCGTTTCTCCGTTTCTTTGTTCGTTTCTCCGTTTCTTTCTTCGTTTCTTCGTTTCTCCGATTCTTTCTTCGTTTCTCCGTTTCTTTGTTCGTTTCTCCGTTTCTTTGTTCGTTTCTCCGTTTCTTTGTTCGTTTCTCCGTTTCTTTGTTCGCTTCTCCGTTTCTTTGTTCGTTTCTCCGTTTCTTTCTTCGTTTCTCCGTTTCTTTCTTCGTTTCTCCATTTCTTTGTTCGTTTCTCCGTTTCTTTCTCCGTTTCTCGGTTTATTTCTTCGTTTCTCCGTTTATTTCTCCGATTCTCCGTTTCTTTCTCAGTTTCTCCGTTTCTTTCTTCGTTTCTCTGTTTCTTTCTTCGTTTCTTTCTTCGTTTCTCTGTTTCTTTCTTCGTTTCTCCGTTCCTTTGTTCGTTTCTCCGTTTCTTTCTTCGTTTCTTCGTTTCTTTCTTCGTTTCTCCGTTTCTTTCTTCGTTTCTCTTTTTCTTTCTTCGTTTCTCCGTTTCTTTCTTCGTTTCTCCGTTTATTTCCCCGTTTCTCCGTTTCTGTCTCCGTTTCTCGGTTTATTTCTTCGTTTCTCCATTTATTTCTCCGATTCTCCGTTTCTTTCTTCGTTTCTTCGTTTCCTTCTTCGTTACTCCGTTTCTTTCTTCGTTTCTCCGTTCCTTTCTTCGTTCCTCCGTTTCTTTCTTCGTTTCTCCGTTTCTTTGTTCGTCTCTCCGTTACTTTCATCGTTTCTTCGTTTCTTTCTTCGTTACTCCGTTTCTTTCTTCGTTTCTCCGTTTCTTTGTTCGTTTCTCCGTTTCTTTCTTCGTTTCTTCGTTTCTTTCTTCGTTACTCTGTTTCTTTCTTCGTTTCTCCGTTTCTTTCTTCGTTTCTCCGTTTCTTTCTTCGTTTGTCCGTTTATTTCTTCGTATCTTCATTTATTTCTCCGTTTCTCCGTTTCTTTCTTCGTTTCTCCATTTCTTTCTTCGTTTATCCGTTTATTTCTTCGTATCTTCATTTATTTCTCCGTTTCTCCGATTCTTTCTTCGTTTCTTCGTTTCTTTCTTCGTTACTCCGTTTCTTTCTTCGTTACTCCGTTTCTTTCTTCGTTTCTCCGTTTCTTTCTTGGTTTCTTTCTTCGTATCTCCGTTTATTTGTTCGTTTCTCCGTTTCTTCGTTCCTTTCTTCGTTTCTCCATTTCTTTCTTCGTTTCTCCGTTTCTTTGTTCGTTTCTCCGTTTCTTTGTTCGTTTCTCCGTTTCTTTGTTCGTTTCTCCGTTTCTTTGTTCGTTTCTCCGTTTCTTTCTTCGTTTCTCCATTTCTTTGTTCGTTTCTCCGTTTCTTTCTTAGTTTGTCCGTTTCTTTCTTCGTTTGTCCGATTATTTCTTCGTATCTTCATTTATTTCTCCGTTTCTCCGTTTCTTTCTTCGTTTCTCCGTTTCTTTCTTCGTTTCTCCGTTCTTTTCTCCGTTTCTCGGTTTATTTCTTCGTTTCTGCATTTATTTCTCCGATTCTCCGTTTCTTCGTTTCTTTTTTCGTTACTCCGTTTCTTTCTTCGTTTCTCCGTTTCTTTGTTCGTTTCTCCGTTTCTTTGTTCGTCTCTCCGTTACTTTCATCGTTTCTTCGTTTCTTTCTTCGTTACTCCGTTTCTTTGTTCGTTTCTCCGTTTCTTTCTTCGTTTCTCCGTTTCTTTCTTCGTTTCTCCATTTCTTTGTTCGTTTCTCCGCTTCTTTCTCCGTTTCTCGGTTTATTTCTTCGTTTCTCCGTTTATTTCTCCGATTCTCCGTTTCTTTCTCAGTTTCTCCGTTTCTTTCTTCGTTTCTCTGTTTCTTTCTTCGTTTCTTTCTTCGTTTCTCTGTTTCTTTCTTCGTTTCTCCGTTCCTTTGTTCGTTTCTCCGTTTCTTTCTTCGTTTCTTCGTTTCTTTCTTCGTTTCTCCGTTTCTTTCTTCGTTTCTCTTTTTCTTTCTTCGTTTCTCCGTTTCTTTCTTCGTTTCTCCGTTTATTTCCCCGTTTCTCCGTTTCTGTCTCCGTTTCTCGGTTTACTTCTTCGTTTCTCCATTTATTTCTCCGATTCTCCGTTTCTTTCTTCGTTTCTTCGTTTCCTTCTTCGTTACTCCGTTTCTTTCTTCGTTTCTCCGTTCCTTTCTTCGTTCCTCCGTTTCTTTCTTCGTTTCTCCGTTTCTTGGTTCGTCTCTCCGTTACTTTCATCGTTTCTTCGTTTCTTTCTTCGTTACTCCGTTTCTTTCTTCGTTTCTTCCTTTCTTTCTTCGTTACTCTGTTTCTTTCTTCGTTTCTCCGTTTCTTTCTTCGTTTCTCCGTTTCTTTCTTCGTTTGTCCGTTTATTTCTTCGTATCTTCATTTATTTCTCCGTTTCTCCGTTTCTTTCTTCGTTTCTCCGTTTCTTTCTTCGTTTCTTCGTTTCTTTCTTCGTTACTCCGTTTCTTTCTTCGTTTCTCCGTTTCTTTCTTCGTTTCTTTCTTCGTATCTCCGTTTATTTGTTCGTTTCTCCGTTTCTTCGTTCCTTTCTTCGTTTCTCCATTTCTTTCTTCGTTTCTCCGTTTCTTTGTTCGTTTCTCCGTTTCTTTGTTAGTTTCTCCGTTTCTTTGTTCGTTTCTCCGTTTCTTAGTTCGTTTCTCCGTTTCTTTGTTCGTTTCTCCGTTTCTTTCTTCGTTTCTCCATTTCTTTGTTCGTTTCTCCGTTTCTCGGTTTATTTCTTCGTTTCTCCATTTATTTCTCCGATTCTCCGTTTCTTTCTTCGTTTCTCCGTTTCTTTCTTCGTTTCTCAGTTTCTTTCTTCGTTTCTTTCTTCGTTTCTCTGTTTCATTCTTCGTTTCTCCGTTCCTTCGTTCGTTTCTCCGTTTCTTTCTTCGTTTCTTCGTTTCTTTCTTCGTTTCTCCGTTTCTTTCTTCGTTTCTCTTTTTCTTTCTTCGTTTCTCCGTTTCTTTCTTCGTTTCTCCGTTTCTTTCTTAGTTTGTCCGTTTCTTTCTTCGTTTGTCCGTTTATTTCTTCGTATCTTCATTTATTTCTCCGTTTCTCCGTTTCTTTCTTCGTTTCTCCGTTTCTTTCTTCGTTTCTTCGTTTCTTTCTTCGTGACTCCGTTTCTTTGTTCGTTTCTCCGTTTCTTTCTTCGTTTCTCCGTTTCTTTCTTCGTTTCTCCATTTCTTTGTTCGTTTCTCCGCTTCTTTCTCCGTTTCTCGGTTTATTTCTTCGTTTCTCCGTTTATTTCTCCGATTCTCCGTTTCTTTCTCAGTTTCTCCGTTTCTTTCTTCGTTTCTCTGTTTCTTTCTTCGTTTCTTTCTTCGTTTCTCTGTTTCTTTCTTCGTTTCTCCGTTCCTTTGTTCGTTTCTCCGTTTCTTTCTTCGTTTCTTCGTTTCTTTCTTCGTTTCTCCGTTTCTTTCTTCGTTTCTCTTTTTCTTTCTTCGTTTCTCCGTTTCTTTCTTCGTTTCTCCGTTTATTTCCCCGTTTCTCCGTTTCTGTCTCCGTTTCTCGGTTTACTTCTTCGTTTCTCCATTTATTTCTCCGATTCTCCGTTTCTTTCTTCGTTTCTTCGTTTCCTTCTTCGTTACTCCGTTTCTTTCTTCGTTTCTCCGTTCCTTTCTTCGTTCCTCCGTTTCTTTCTTCGTTTCTCCGTTTCTTGGTTCGTCTCTCCGTTACTTTCATCGTTTCTTCGTTTCTTTCTTCGTTACTCCGTTTCTTTCTTCGTTTCTTCCTTTCTTTCTTCGTTACTCTGTTTCTTTCTTCGTTTCTCCGTTTCTTTCTTCGTTTCTCCGTTTCTTTCTTCGTTTGTCCGTTTATTTCTTCGTATCTTCATTTATTTCTCCGTTTCTCCGTTTCTTTCTTCGTTTCTCCGTTTCTTTCTTCGTTTCTTCGTTTCTTTCTTCGTTACTCCGTTTCTTTCTTCGTTTCTCCGTTTCTTTCTTCGTTTCTTTCTTCGTATCTCCGTTTATTTGTTCGTTTCTCCGTTTCTTCGTTCCTTTCTTCGTTTCTCCATTTCTTTCTTCGTTTCTCCGTTTCTTTGTTCGTTTCTCCGTTTCTTTGTTAGTTTCTCCGTTTCTTTGTTCGTTTCTCCGTTTCTTAGTTCGTTTCTCCGTTTCTTTGTTCGTTTCTCCGTTTCTTTCTTCGTTTCTCCATTTCTTTGTTCGTTTCTCCGTTTCTCGGTTTATTTCTTCGTTTCTCCATTTATTTCTCCGATTCTCCGTTTCTTTCTTCGTTTCTCCGTTTCTTTCTTCGTTTCTCAGTTTCTTTCTTCGTTTCTTTCTTCGTTTCTCTGTTTCATTCTTCGTTTCTCCGTTCCTTCGTTCGTTTCTCCGTTTCTTTCTTCGTTTCTTCGTTTCTTTCTTCGTTTCTCCGTTTCTTTCTTCGTTTCTCTTTTTCTTTCTTCGTTTCTCCGTTTCTTTCTTCGTTTCTCCGTTTCTTTCTTAGTTTGTCCGTTTCTTTCTTCGTTTGTCCGTTTATTTCTTCGTATCTTCATTTATTTCTCCGTTTCTCCGTTTCTTTCTTCGTTTCTCCGTTTCTTTCTTCGTTTCTTCGTTTCTTTCTTCGTGACTCCGTTTCTTTCTTCGTTTCTCCGTTTCTTTCTTCGTTTCTTTCTTCGTATCTCCGTTTATTTGTTCGTTTCTCCGTTTCTTCGTTCCTTTCTTCGTTTCTCCATTTCTTTCTTCGTTTCTCCGTTTCTTTGTTCGTTTCTCCGTTTCTTTGTCCGTTTCTCCGTTTCTTCGTTTCTTTCTTCGTTACTCCGTTTCTTTGTTCGTTTCTCCGTTTCTTTGTTCGTTTCTCCGTTTCTTTCTTCGTTTCTTCGTATCTTTCTTCGTTACTCTGCTTCTTTCTTCGTTTCTCCGTTTCTTTCTTCGTTTCTCCGTTTCTTTCTTCGTTTCTCCGTCTCTTTCTTCGTTTCTCCGTTTCTTTCTTCGCTTATCCGTTTCTTTCTTCGTTTCTTCGTTTCATTCTTCGTTTCTCCGTTTCTTTCTTCGTTTCTCTGTTTCTTTCTTCGTTTCTCCGTTTCTTTGTTCGTTTCTCCGTTTCTTTCTTCGTTTCTTCGTTTCTCCGTTTCTTTCTTCGTTTCTTCGTTTCTCCGTTTCTTTCTTCGTTTCTCCGTTTCTTTCTTCGTTTCTCCGTTTCTTTGTTCGTCTCTCCGTTACTTTCATCGTTTCTTCGTTTCTTTCTTCGTTACTCCGTTTCTTTGTTCGTTTCTCCGTTTCTTTGTTCGTTTCTCCGTTTCTTTCTTCGTTTCTTCGTTTCTTTCTTCGTTACTCTGCTTCTTTCTTCGTTTCTCCGTTTCTTTCTTCGTTTCTCCGTTTCTTTCTTCGTTTCTCCGTTTCTTTCTTCGTTTCTCCGTTTATTTCTTCGTTTCTCCATTTATTCCTCCGTTTCTCCGTTTCTTTCTTCGTTTCTCCGTTTCTTTCTTCGTTTCTCCGTTACTTTCTTCGTTTCTTCGTTTCTTTCTTCGTTACTCCGTTTCTTTCTTCGTTTCTCCGTTTCGTTCTTCGTTTCTCCGTTTCTTCTTCGTTTCTTCGTTTATTTCTTCGTTTCTCCATTTATTTCTCCGTTTCTCCGTTTCTTTCTTCGTTTCTTCGTTTCTTTCTTCGTTACTCCGTTTCTTTCTTCGTTTCTCCGTTTCTTTCTTCGTTTCTCCGTTTCTTTCTTCGTTTCTCCGTTTCTTTCTTCGTTTCTGCGTTTATTTCTTCGTTTCTCCGTTTGTTTCTTCGTTTCTTCATTTATTTCTCCGTTTCTCCGTTTCTTTCTTCTTTTCTCAGTTTCTTTCTTCGTTTCTCCGTTTATTTCTTCGTTTCTCCGTTTCTTTCTTCGTTTCTCCGTTTCTTCCTTCGTTCCTTCGTTTCTCCGTTTCCCCGTTCCTCCGTTTCTCCGTTTCTCCGTTTCTCCGTTTCGATTAAATGATTATAATAGTTATAATTTCTATTATAAATCATTTGAGCTATAGTTAAACTATACACTAATACTCTAAATACATATTTAATAAATTTTTTAATCTCTTTAGCCTCCAGAAGAATTTTATTTATACTATTTACTGTATATAATAATTTACACAGAATCGGAAATAAATCTAATTATTTCTTTATAATAATTATTTTTTATTCACTTATTTTACCAAAAATTTCGATTCTTCATGTATTAATCAAATGTTAAATTGATATATCTCATAGACAATTATTACTTTCCATGTTTTAAAACTTTAAGAAACATCTCAGTACTTTGAAGTTCGATCAAAATCAATTGCTAAATGCGAATCAATCATTTTTAATTCATAAATAAGATGCACATTGTTCGATCAATATAGGGAACATGCGTAAATGTTAATAACAATCGCTGAAATGAACAAACATTCACTGAAACCGTTCGCCTTCGCAGACTTCGCAATATCCTGACATTTATTTATCATAGTTATTAACAACCGTCGTTGGACCGTAGATTAAACAATTTTTGACAATGTTTCGGTATAAAAAGCCATCAATTTCTTGCAGTATTTGGTTAGATCGAACAAATACGATCGAAGAAGCCGTGGGATAAAACAAATGAATATTTCTCTACATATCGGAATTATAGTTTGTATGTATGCTAATATTCTGACCCAGCAATTACAAATCCCTGTAACGTGGTAATTACATCCGTTCCCACCTATTGGAGAAAGGGTTAAACTACACTTAAGGGGTGAAAACACCTGGCGGAGAAACGCTCAAGTTTTCCGAAGAATTGTTCTAATTTCCACAAATAGTTGGCGCGACAAATACAATTTACCGACATTAGAGATAAGTATTTCCATTTGTATGATATTCCCTACCGTGCTATAAAATAAATAAATACTTTTGTACAAACTTTTGTGTTTCATCTTTCGAATCAATGGAAAATTAAGCCTTCCACAGTAAATTTTATTCTTGAATTTATTAATGTTTCTAGGACAGTTTATTTCAGTATAAAGTGTGCTATAGGTGGGAAATTTGTGTACATAATAATTATTGAGTATAAAATAATTTTTCTTTTATAAGAGGTTAATATATTAAATAAGGAAGAAGAGTTAATCTTTATTATTTTAAATATAAAAATTAGAATTAAAGAAATTATTGAATATAAAATGAAATATGTTAAAAATTCATTTTTGTTAATTATTAATAAAATAACTATAATAGATGTTTGTATAACAGATGAATATCCTATAATTATTATGATTGATTTTTTTGTTTAAGCAAATGATAGGGACAATAATTACATTAATTAAGTAAATCAAATAAATTTCATTATTAAATTTTAATATGAGTTCGATAATAATTATAGGGATTAATTTTATTAATGTTATTATAAAGAATAGATTAATTCAATTTAATGAATAAATTAAAGAAATGAATCGGACATTTAAAGAGTACATCCCAATTTTTAAGACAAGTGAAAAGAAAAAAATTATTATAAATAAATAATTAGATTTATTTCCGATTCTGTGTAAATTATTATATATAGTAAGTAGTATAAATAAAATTCTTCTGGAGGCTAAAGAGATTAAAATATATATTAAATATGTATTTAGAGCATTAGTGTCTAATTTAACTATAGATCAAATGATTTATAATAGAAAATATAAATATTATAATCATTTAATCGAAACGGAGAAACGGAGAAACGATGAAACGAAGGAAGAAACGGAGAAACGAAGAAAGAAACGGAGAAATGAAGAAAGAAACGAAGAAACGAAGAAAGAAACGGAGAAACGAAGAAATAAACCGAGAAACGGAGAAAGAAACGGAGAAACGAAGAAAGAAACAGAGAAACGAAGAGAGAAACCGAGAAACGAACAAAGAAACGGAGAAACGAACAAAGGAAAGGAGAAACGAAGAAAGAAACGGAGAAACGAAGAAAGAAACGGAGAAACGAAGAAATAAATGGAGAAACGAAGAAATAAACCGAGAAACGGAGAAAGAAACGGAGAAACGAACAAAGAAACGGAGAAACGAAGAAAGAAACGGAGAAACGGAGAAATAAATGGAGAAACGAAGAAATAAACGGAGAAACGAAGAAAGAAACGGAGAAACGAAGAAAGAAACGGAGAAACGAAGAAAGAAACGGAGTAACCAGAACAGAAACGAAGAAACGAAGAAAGAAACGGGGAATCGGAGAAATAAATGGAGAAACGAACAAATAAACCGAGAAGCAGAGAAAGAAACGGAGAAACGAACAAAGAAACGGAGAAACGTAGAAAGAAACGGAGAAACGAAGAATGAAACGGAGAAACAAAGAAAGAAACGGAGAAATATATGGAGAAACGAAGATATAAACGGAGAAACGAAGAAAGAAACGGAGAAACGAAGAAACGATGAAAGAAACGGAGAAACGGAGAAAGAAACGGAGAAACGAAGAAAGAAACGGAGAAACGAAGAAAGAAACGGAGAAACGAAGAAGGAAACGTAGAAACGAAGAAAGAAACTGAGAAACGAAGAAAGAAACGGAGGATCGGAGAAATAAATGGAGAAACGAACAAAGAAGCGGAGAAACGAACAAAGAAACGGAGAAATGAAGAAAGAAACGGAGAAACGAAGAATGAAACGGAGAAACGAAGAAAGAAACGGAGAAATAAATGGAGAAACAAAGATATAAACGGAGAAACGAAGAAAGAAACGGAGAAACGAAGAAACGATGAAAGAAACGGAGAAACGAACAAAGAAAGGGAGAATCGGAGGAATAAATGGAGAAACGAACAAAACTCGGTGAAACGGAGAAACGGAGAAACGGAAAAACCGAGAAACGGAGAAACCGAGAGACGTAGAAATGGAAAAACCGAGAATCGGAGAAACGGAGAGACGGAGAAACGGAGAAACGGAGAAACGGGGAAACCGAGAAACGGAGAAACGGAGAAACAGAGAAACCGAGAAACGGGGAAACGGAGAAACGGAGAAACGGAGAAACGGAGAAACGGAGAAACGGCGAAACGAAGAAAGAAACGGAGAAACGAAGAAAGAAACGGTGTAACGAAGAAAGAAACGGAGGAACGGAGAAATAAATGGAGAAACGAAGAAATAAACGGAGAAACGAAGAAAGAAACGGAGAAACGAAGAAAGAAACGGAAAAACGAAGAAAGAAACAGAGTAACGAAAAAAGAAACGAAGAAACGAAGAAAGAAACGGAGAAACGGTGAAATAAATGGAGAAACGAAGAAATAAACCGAGAAACGGAGAAAGAAACGGAGAAACGAAGAAAGAAACGGAGAAACGAAGAAAGAACCGGAGAAACGAAGAAATAAACCGAGAAATGGAGAAACAAACGGAGAAACAAACAAAGAAACGGAGAAACGAAGATATAAATGGAGAAACGAAGAAATAAACGGAGAAACGAAGAAAGGAACGGAGAAACGAACAAAGAAACGGAGAAACGGACAAAGAAACGGAAAAACGGAGAAATAAATGGAGAAACGAACAAATAAACGGGGAAACGAAGAAAGAAACGCAGAATTGGAGAAATAAATGGAGAAATGAAGAAATAAACGGAGAAACGAACAAAGAATCGGAGAAACAAACAAAGAAACGGAGAAACGAACAAAGAAACGGAGAAACGAAAAAAGAAACGGGAACGAACAAAGAAACGGAGAAACGAAGAAAGAAACGGAGAAACGAACAAAGAAACCAAGAAACGGAGAAACGAACAAAGAAACGGAGAAACAAACAAAGAAACGGAGAAACGAACAAAGAAACGGAGAAACGAACAAAGGAACGGAGAAACGAACAAAGAAACGGAGAAACGAACAAAGAAACGGAGAAACGAAGAATGAAACGGGAAACGAAGAAAGAAACGGAGAAACGAAGAAAGAAACGGAGAAACGGAGAAATAAATGGAGAAACGAAGAAATAAACGGAGAAACGAAGAAGAAACGGAGAAACGAAGAAAGAAACGGAGAAACGAAGAAAGAAACGGAGTAACGAAGAAAGAAACGAAGAAACGAAGAAAGTAACGGAGAAACGAAGAAAGAAACGGAGAAACGAAGAAAGAAACGGAGAAACGAAGAAAGAAACGGAGTAACCAGAACAGAAACGAAGAAACGAAGAAAGAAACGGGGAATCGGAGAAATAAATGGAGAAACGAACAAATAAACCGAGAAGCAGAGAAAGAAACGGAGAAACGAACAAAGAAACGGAGAAACGTAGAAAGAAACGGAGAAACGAAGAATGAAACGGAGAAACAAAGAAAGAAACGGAGAAATATATGGAGAAACGAAGATATAAACGGAGAAACGAAGAAAGAAACGGAGAAACGAAGAAACGATGAAAGAAACGGAGAAACGGAGAAAGAAACGGAGAAACGAAGAAAGAAACGGAGAAACGAAGAAAGAAACGGAGAAACGAAGAAAGAAACGGAGAAACGAAGAAGGAAACGTAGAAACGAAGAAAGAAACTGAGAAACGAAGAAAGAAACGGAGGATCGGAGAAATAAATGGAGAAACGAACAAAGAAGCGGAGAAACGAACAAAGAAACGGAGAAACGAAGAAAGAAACGGAGAAACGAAGAATGAAACGGAGAAACGAAGAAAGAAACGGAGAAATAAATGGAGAAACAAAGATATAAACGGAGAAACGAAGAAAGAAACGGAGAAACGAACAAAGAAACGGAGAAACGAACAAAGAAACGGAGAAACGAAGAAAGAAACGGAGAAACGAAGAAAGAAACGAAGAAAGAAACGGAGAAACGAAGAAAGGAACGAGGAAACGGAGAAACGAACAAAGAAACGGAGAAACGAAGAAAGAAACGGAGAAACGGAGAAATAAATGGAGAAACGAAGAAATAAACGGAGAAACGAAGAAAGAAACGGAGAAACGAAGAAAGAAACGGAGAAACGAAGAAAGAAACGGAGAAACGAAGAAAGAAACGGAGTAACCAAGACAGAAACGAAGAAACGAAGAAAGAAACGGGGAATCGGTGAAATAAATGGAGAAACGAACAAATAAACCGAGAAGCGGAGAAAGAAACGGAGAAACGAACAAAGAAACGGAGAAACGTAGAAAGAAACGGAGAAACGAAGAATGAAACGGAGAAACGAAGAAAGAAACGGAGAAATATATGGAGAAACGAAGATATAAACGGAGAAACGAAGAAAGAAACGGAGAAACGAAGAAACGATGAAAGGAACGGAGAAACGGAGAAAGAAACGGAGAAACGAAGAAAGAAACGGAGAAACGAAGAAGGAAACGTAGAAACGAAGAAAGAAACTGAGAAACGAAGAAAGAAACGGAGGATCGGAGAAATAAATGGAGAAACGAAGAAATAAACCGAGAAACGGAGATAGAAACGGAGAAACGAACAAAGGAACAGAGAAACGAAGAGAGAAACGGAGAAACGAACAAAGAAATGGAGAAACGAAGAAAGAAAGGGAGAATCGGACGAATAAATGGAGAAACGAACAAAACACGGTGAAACGGAGAAACGGAGAAACGGAAAAACCGAGAAACGGAGAAACCGAGAGACGTAGAAACGGAAAAACCGAGAATCGGAGAAACGGAGAGACGGAGAAACGGAGAAACGGAGAAACGGGGAAACCGAGAAACGGAGAAACGGAGAAACAGAGAAACCGAGAAACGGGGAAACGGAGAAACGGAGAAACGGAGAAACGGAGAAACGGCGAAACGAAGAAAGAAACGGAGAAACGAAGAAAGAAACGGTGTAACGAAGAAAGAAACGGAGGAACGGAGAAATAAATGGAGAAACGAAGAAAGAAACGGAGAAACGGTGAAATAAATGGAGAAACGAAGAAATAAACCGAGAAACGGAGAAACGAACAAAGAAACGGAGAAACGAAGAAACGAAGAAAGAAACGGAGAAACGAAGAAATAAACCGAGAAATGGAGAAACAAACGGAGAAACAAACAAAGAAACGGAGAAACGAAGATATAAATGGAGAAACGAAGAAATAAACGGAGAAACGAAGAAAGGAATGGAGAAACGAACAAAGAAACGGAGAAACGGACAAAGAAACGGAAAAACGGAGAAATAAATGGAGAAACGAACAAATAAACGGGGAAACGAAGAAAGAAACGCAGAATTGGAGAAATAAATGGAGAAATGAAGAAATAAACGGAGAAACGAACAAAGAATCGGAGAAACAAACAAAGAAACGGAGAAACGAACAAAGAAACGGAGAAACGAAAAAAGAAACGGGAACGAACAAAGAAACGGAGAAACGAAGAAAGAAACGGAGAAACGAACAAAGAAACCAAGAAACGGAGAAACGAACAAAGAAACGGAGAAACAAACAAAGAAACGGAGAAACGAACAAAGAAACGGAGAAACGAACAAAGGAACGGAGAAACGAACAAAGAAACGGAGAAACGAACAAAGAAACGGAGAAACGAAGAAAGAAACGGGAAACGAAGAAAGAAACGGAGAAACGAAGAAAGAAACGGAGAAACGAAGAAAGAAACGGAGAAACGAAGAAAGAAACGGAGAAACGAAGAAAGAAACGGAGAAACGAACAAAGAAACGAATAAACGATGAAAGAAACGGAGAAACAAAGAAAGAAACGAAGAAACGAAGAAAGAAACGGACAAACGAAGAAAGAAAGGGAGAATCGGAGGAATAAATGGAGAAACGAACAAAAAACGGTGAAACGGAGAAACGGAGAAACGGAAAAACCGAGAAACGGAGAAACGGAGAAACCGAGAGACGTAGAAACGGAAAAACCGAGAATCGGAGAAACGGAGAGACGGAGAAACGGAGAAACGGAGAAACGGAGAAACCGAGAAACGGAGAAACGGAGAAACAGAGAAACCGAGAAACGGGGAAACGGAGAAACGGAGAAACGGAGAAACGGCGAAACGAAGAAAGAAACGGAGAAACGAAGAAAGAAACGGTGTAACGAAGAAAGAAACGGAGAAATAAATGGAGAAACGAAGAAATAAACGGAGAAACGAAGAAAGAAACGGAGAAACGAAGAAAGAAACGGAGTAACGGAGAAATAAATGGAGAAACGAAGAAATAAACGGAGAAACGAAGAAAGAAACGGAGAAACGAAGAAAGAAACGGAGAAACGTAGAAAGAAACGGAGTAACGAAGAAAGAAACGAAGAAACGAAGAAAGAAACGGAGAAACGGAGAAATAAATGGAGAAACGAAGAAAGAAACCGAGAAACGAACAAAGAAACGGAGAAACGAACAAAGAAACGGAGAAACGAAGAAATAAACCAAGAAACGGAGAAAGAAACGGAGAAACGAACAAAGAAACGGAGAAACGAAGAAAGAAGCGGAGAAACGAACAAAGAAACGGAGAAACGTTTCTCCGTTTCTCCGTTTCTCGGTTTCTCCGTTTCTCCGTTACTCGGTTTCTCCGATTCTCGGTTTCTCCGTTTCTCCGTTTCTCGGTTTCTCCGTTTCTCCGTTTCTCGGTTTCTACGTTTCTCGGTTTCTCCGTTTCTCCGTTTCTCGGTTTCTCGGTTTCTCGGTTTCTCCGTTTTTCAGTTTCTCCGTTTCTCCGTTTCTCGGTTTCCCCGTTTCTCCGTTTCTCGGTTTCTCGATTTCTCGGTTTCTCCGTTTCTCCGTTTCTCCGTTTCTCCGTTTCTCCGTTTCTCGGTTTCTCCGATTCTCGGTTTCTCCGTTTCTCCGTTTCTCCGTATCACCGTTTCTCCGTTTCTCGGATTCTCCGTTTCTCCGTCTCTCGGTTTCTCCGTTTTTTGTTCGTTTCTCCGTTTCTTTCTTCGTTTCCCGTTTCTTTCTTCGTTTCTCCGTTTCTTTCTTCGTTTCTCGGTTTCTTTCTTTGTTGCTCCGTTTCTTTGTTCGTTTCTCCGTTTATTTCTTCACTTCTCCATTTATTTCTCCGATTCTCCGTTTCTTTCTTCGTTTCTCCGTTTATTTGTTCGTTTCTCCATTTGTTTCTCCGTTTCTCCGTTTCTCCGTTCCTTTCTTCGTTTCTCCGTTTATTTCTTCGTTTCTCCATTTACTCCTCCGTTTCTCCGTTTCTTTGTTCGTTTCTCCGTTTCTTTGTTCGTTTCTCCGTTTCCTTTTTCGTTTCTTTCTTCGTTTCTCCGTTTCTTTCATCGTATCTCCGTTTCTTTGTTCGTTTCTCCGTTTCTATGTTCGTTTCTCCGTTTCTTTGTTCGTTTCTCCGTTTCTTTGTTCGTTTCTGCGTTTCTTTGTTCGTTTCTCCGTTTCTTTGTTCGTTTCTCCGTTTCTTCGTTTCTTTGTTCGTTTCTCCGTTTCTTTCTTCGTTTCTCCGTTTCTTTGTTCGTTTCTCCGGTTCTTTGTTCGTTTCTCCGTTTCTTTGTTCGTTTCTCCGCTTCTTTCTTCGTTTCTCCGTTTCTTTGTTCGTTTCTCCGTTTCTTTCTCCGTTTCTTTCTCCGTTTCTTTCTCCGTTTCTTGGTTTATTTCTTCGTTTCTCCGTTTCTTTGTTCGTTTCTCCGTTTCTTTGTTCGTTTCTCCGTTTCTTTGTTCGTTTCTCCGTTTCTTTCTCCGTTTCTCGGTTTCTTTCTTCGTTTCTCCATTTATTTCTCCGTTTCTCCGTTTCTTTCTTCGTTTCTTCGTTTCTTTCTTCGTTACTCCGTTTCTTTCTACGTTTCTCCGTTTCTTTCTTCGTTTCTCCGTTTCTTTCTTCGTTTCTCCGTTTATTTCTTCGTTTCTCCATTTATTTCTCCGTTACTCCGTTTCTTTCTTCGTTTCTCCGTTTCTTTGTACGTTTCTCCGTTTCTTTCTTCGTTTCTTTCTTCGTTACTCTGTTTCTTTCTTCGTTTCTCCGTTTCTTTCTTCGTTTCTCCGTTTCTTTCTTCGTTTCTCCGTTTATTTCTTCGTTTCTCCATTTATTTCTCCGTTTCTCCGTTTCTTTCTTCGTTACACCGTTTCTTTGTTCGTTTCTCCGTTTCTTCGTTTCTTTGTTCGTTTCTCCGTTTCTTTCTTCGTTTCTCCGTTTCTTTGTTCGTTTCTCCGGTTCTTTGTTCGTTTCTCCGTTTCTTTGTTCGTTTCTCCGTTTCTTTCTTCGTTTCTCCGCTTCTTTGTTCGTTTCATCGTTTCTCCGTTTCTCCGTTTCTCCGTTTCGATTAAATGATTATATTATTTATAATTTTTATTATAAATCATTTGATCTATAGTTGAATTAGACACTAATACTCTAAATACATATTTAATATATTTTTTAACCACTTTAGCCTCCAGAAGAATTTTATTTATACTATTTACTATATATAATAATTTACACAGAATCGGAAATAAATCTAATTATTTATTTATAATAATTACTTTTTTTTCACTTATCTTAAAAATTGGGATGTACTCTTTAAATGTTCGATTCATTTCTTTAATTTATTCATTAAATTGAATTAATCTATTCTTTATAATAACTTTAATAAAATTAATCCCTATAATTATTATAGAACTCATTAAAATTTATTAATGAAATTTATTTTATTTGCCTAATTAATGTAATTATTGCCCCTATCATTTGCTTAAACAAAAAAATCAATCATAATAATTATAGGATATTCATCTGTTATACAAACATCTATTATATAGTAGTTATTTTATTAATAATTAACAAAAATACATTTTTAACATATTTCATTTTATATTCAATAATTTCTTTAATCTTAATTTTTATATTTAAAATAATAAAGATTAACTCTTCTTCCTTATTTAATATATTAACCTATAATAAAAGAAAAATTATTTTATACTCAATAATTATTATGTACACAAATTTCCCACCTATAGCACTCTTTATACTGAAATAAATCGTCCTTGAAACATTAATAAATTCAAGAATAAAATTTATACTTTTAATAATTGTATATGGTTTTATAAGATTAATTACATCATGAAATTATTTAAATATATCCTTCTTATATTTTTTCCCTTCAATTAAATAAAAAATATATAACAAAATTAACCTTAATTTTCTAAACTATTATGTATTTATAATTTTTTTAATATTTATATTTATATTTATAATATACTGATTGTACTAATTTTTAACATAATTAATATATGTATTCAACAAATCACAAAAATATTGGGATATTATATTTCATATCAGCTATATGATCTGGTATAATTGGTTCTTCTTTAAGGATACTAATTCGAATAGAATTAAATAGGCCAGGAACTTGAATTAATAACGACCAAATTTATAACTCAATTGTAACATCACATGCTTTTGTAATAATTTTTGTTATAGTTTTACCGTTTATAATCGGAGGATTCGGAAACTGAATAATTCCCTTAATAATTGGATCCCCTGATACAGCATTTCCCCGAATAAATAATATAAGATTGTGACTAATCCCCCCTTCATTATTACTTTTAATTCTTACAACACTATTATTCCCAGGCTCGGGAGCTGGATGAACAATCTACCCTCCTTTGTCATCAAATCTTTATCACCCATCTTCATCTATAGACTTAACAATTTTTTCTTTGCATATTGCAGGTATCTCTTCAATTATAGGATCTATTAATTTTATTGTTACAATTCTTAAAATAAAAAATAATGCTTTAAAATTCGATCAAATATCCTTATTTGCTTGGCCAGTATTAATTACTACAATTTTGCTTCTTCTCTCACTACCTGTATTAGCCGGAGCTATTACTATGTTATTAACAGACCGAAATTTAAATACTTCCTTCTTTGATCCTACTGGGGGAGGGGACCCAATTTTATTTCAACATTTATTTTGATTTTTTGAGCATCCTGAAGTCTATATTTTAATTTTACCCGGGTTTGGGTTAATCTCCCATATCATTTTCAATGAAAGAGGGAAAAAGGAAACTTTTGGGAACCTAGGGATAGTTTATGCAATACTCGGAATTGGATTTCTAGGATTTATTGTGTGAGCACATCACATATTCACAGTAGGCTTAGATGTACACACACGAGCTTATTTCACTTCGGCAACTACAATCATTGCAATTCCCACAGGAATCAAAGTATTTAGATGACTAGCTACGTACTACGGGTCAAAACTTATTATTAATCCTTCTATCATTTGATAATTTGGCATTATTTTTTTATTTACAATAAGAGGATTAAGAGGAATTATATTATCAAACTCATCTATTGATATTATACTACATGATACATACTATGTTGTCTCTCATTTCCACTATGTACTGTCAATAGGAGCAGTATTTTCTATTATTGCTTCATTAATTCATTGATTCCCTTTATTCACAGGATTTACCCTAAATCAATTTTATCTTAAAACTCAATTTTATATAATATTTATTGGGGTAAATATAACTTTTTTCCTTCAGCATTTTTTAGGAATGATAGGAATACCTCGACGTTATTCAGATTACCCGGATTCCTACTACTGTGAAAATTTATTATCATCTATTGGCTCAATAATTTCATTCAAAAGAATAATTTTACTCTTGTTTATTATATTGGAGAGATTTATAACTATATTTAAATTTAATCAATCATCACTAGAATGACCCCAAAACTTTTCCCCAAAAGACCACTCATTCCTCTCTATTCCTCTAATTATTAAAAACAAATCTTAATATGGCAGATTAGTGCATGAATTTAAGATTCATTTATAAAATTTAATATTTTTATTAAAAATGTCCCATTGAAAAATAATTAATTTCCAAGACCCCAATTCGCCATATGCCGATAATTTAAATCTTTTTCACAACTTCACAATAATTATTATAATTATAATCTCTTCATTAACTCTAATAATTATATTAGATATTTTTACTAATAAATTTATCAATCGATTTTTACTTAAAAATCATCATATTGAAATTGTATGAACTTTACTCCCAATAATAATTTTAGGAGTAATTGCACTTCCTTCTTTAAAAACCCTATATTTTATTGATGAACTATGAATACCCGTATACTTAACAATCAAATCAATTGGGCACCAATGATATTGATCCTATGAATACCCAGAATTTAATAATTTAAATTTTGACTCCTATATAGATAAAGATTTAAATAATATTTACATTTTTCGTCTCCTAGACGTAGACAATCGAATAATTATTCCATCTAATACACTAATTCGAATATTAACAACATCAAACGACGTAATTCACTCTTGAACTGTTCCGTCTTTAGGCTTAAAAATGGACTCAGTACCAGGGCGAATTAACCAAATAAATTTAATTACTAATCGACCTGGAGTATTTTTCGGAAAATGTTCTGAAATCTGCGGAGCTAATCACAGATTTATGCCAATTGTTGTGGAAAGAACTAATTATTCAAACTTTATTAATTGAATTAACAACCAAAATTAAATTTTAACCTACTCATACAATATTTAATTAAATCAAATCATTAGATGTCTGACAAAAGAATTGATTTTTTAAATCAAATTATAGTAATAAATTACTTCTAATGATTAAATAAACTTAATAAAAATTAGTTAAATCTATAACATTAAATTGTCATTTTAAAATTATTAATCTCCTTTTATTAATTAATCGGGATTTGTTAATTTACCGTTTCCTATTTTAATCGCGTATAATTTATGTAATTTATTATTGAATGTTTAAAAAGTGTTACATGTTGCCATAAAAATGGATGGAATTTTATTAAATTATAGTATATCGATCACGACCTGTCAGAAAGCGAGTTTTCAATTTTGGAGAATTAATAGAGTTGCGTTATTTTAAAAGAAAAATTGTTATTTTACGTAAAAATTTGCTCCTTTATTAACGAATCAAAGAAATAGCCCAACCAGACAAATATAATCTTATCAGCTATATGCAAATCAAATTTCGCAAATAATACTGCGAAATAATTATTTCAGCATTGTTTCAACAATTTTTGTATTATTTTGTACCTGATAAATTTTATTCGTAATTAAAAAAGACGAGTAGTAAGAGGTTAACCTATTTGCATCCAAGCGCGGAATAATCCGCGAGTCGTGACTGTCAGCTATCACCGAGCGCGTAATAATACGCGAGTCGGGACTGTCAGCTATCACCGAGCGCGGAATAATCCGCGAGCCTACAACTCCCATTTTACCAGTTGCGACAGACCACGTTTAACCACTTTTGAGAACTTTTTGGTTCCATCAGTTTGATATACACCACTGTATTCTAAATAAGTTTTGCTCTTTTGTGAAAATCTTTCAAACTGCCACTATGAGTAAGTGCTGTCAATCTATATTTAAATTAAAGAAATCGAAATTTAGAAAACAATATTATTCGATAATTTAATCTAAAATTTAGTTACCCCAATGAGTTTTGAGTATCTCGATTCGGATTCAAGTATCGAGGCACAACATCCTAAAAAACGTTGCTGGAGAATCTCATCGAGTGATGATAGCGAAAATGAACAGTGCAGCAGTTTAATAAATCAAGAGTACGTGTGGAAAGCCGAAAATCATATTCCCATTATACATGATTTTTCAAGTGGAGGTGGAGCAACAGTAAATACACGAGGTTTGTCGAGAAGGGAGGTTTTTGAATTATTTTTCAACAAGGAGTTGATAACAAAAATAATTACAGAAACAAATAAATACGGCGCAAGCGACGCAGAGTTTATACCACTTGAAGGCGACGAATTAAAAGTATTTATTGCTTTAAATATTTTAATGAGTCTAGTTTCCAAGCCCACGATTCAAAGCTATTGGACTACCGATAAAAGTATAGAAACTCCGTATTTTAAGAATATTATGAGCCGTAACCGATTTATTTCTATCTCGAAAAATTTACATTTTTCTAGTAAAAATAATCCTAACGATCCACTGATCAAAATTCGAGAAGTCACTGAAATAGTAAAAAAAACTTTCGTTCGCATGCATGTCCCAAATAAAAACATTTCCATTGATGAATCACTGATGTCGTGTAGAAGTCGTTTGCATTATATACAATTTATTCGAACAAAACGTGCGAGATTTGGTGTCAAGTTTTATAAACTCTGTGATTCACAATCTCGATACATACACAATTTCAATATATATACAGGAAAAGATAAAACTGACTCGGGATCTGCTAGCACAAATGTTGTGATCAATTTGTTGAAAGAGAGTGAATTATTGTACAAGGGGTATTGCTTGCAAGGGGAAACGAAACCGATATACTGGACAAAAGAGTTTAAAACCAACCGCAGTAATTGATTACAATCAATACATGGGTGGAGTTGGTGTTGGCGACCGAATGTTAAGTAAATTTCTCACTACGCGCAGGTGCAGAAAAGCCTATAAAAAAATATTTTTCTATTTTCTTGACATGATGCTGCTGAACAGTTACGTAATCTTTAAAAATCATAAGCAAGATCGAGCGTTTCATGTGTATAAACAGCTATTAGCCGAAGAAATTGTTGATAAATACTTGGCCAACGTAAATGTAAATAAGACACCTGTCAATGATTCCATTACGCGATTTACTGGCAGACATTTTCCTGTACGGATACCTGCAACTCCAGCAAAGAGAAATAGAACATCGAGACGATGCGTTGTATGCTTGAGCAAGTCAATTCGAAGACAGACAGTCTTTAAATGTGATGTTTGTGATGAAGCATTATGTATTGACCACTTTAAAGAATTCCACGAAAATTAATTCATTTGAATTTAAATAAATTTATTCTATGTATAAAAAAATATTTGTTCTTACTTCTTTGTAAAAAAAAGAAATGTAAAATGCGATATTTGCTATACAATATTGTGTATTAATCGTTTTAAACTGTATATTGTTAATAAACTCGGTAAATAATTTTGATGCTCGTTACTGCACATAACGTCACTGATGTTTGAACGCGGCAGCTTAAGCAGAGCGATGATGCAAATGGGTTAAATAAAATGACGAGGTAATGAATTTCATAATTTTGTATTATTTATTAACCTTTAGAATACAAGGTTTGGTATTTTAACGAAGGTATAAAGAAACATGAAAACTGTCTTTGGAAACATATTATGGACTATTATAAACGATGTAATGGAAAGAAGTAAGAGGAGTGTATCTGATAAGAGTGGAATAAACTGAATTCGAAGGAAGAATGCTAATGGGTGAGATTATTTCTTGGGATATATCGATTAATGTGTCTTTTTCTTGCAGTTTTTCTGCTTTTTATCTCTTCTTGATCTCCTTTTAAAATCGTTGTGGATGCTGAGTCTTCTGTGACAGGATAATAAAAATTATAATAATAAAAATATATACAAATCAGTGGTAAAAATGGTATGAGACTATAAAATTTAATTACATTCGAGTGAGTATCAAGTTGAATTTTTCAATCGTTAGCTCGTTAAAGTTACTTGAATGTTTATGATGTCAATATTTTAAGAGTATATTTTATTTTAAACTATACCGATTGAAATTGCTTCTTTGTGCCTTGATTTTATATAAATTAAAAGTGTACAATTATAAAATGATT